>NW_017296923.1:1436573-1484449 GCF_001594075.2 Trachymyrmex cornetzi
ATATATATATATATATATACTTTTAGTATTATACATTCATTTTATTTTAAAAAAATAATATGATGTTATGTAGTGGAGAAAGTATTAAAAGTGCACAATGTTGTATATTTATTATAACTAAAAACTGTACAATAATTATATATGTATATAGATTATACATATATAGATTATATTTATACGTTATAGATTATATATAAGATAATTATGTATTTTTACTTTTCTATATCTTTTTAAAAGTACAATATTATAAATTTTCAAGAAATTGCAAAACAAAATAAGGAATTAAAAATTAAATGTATTGCGATACATAAAGTATTTTTAGCTTCCGATTAAGGTGAACAGAAAGTAAACAGAAAGTCAGTCAGGTCTTAACTTCCAGTATAAAGCAAAAAGGAGGCTTTTAAAAGTAAAATAAAATTTTAAGATATTGCAAAACAAAACGAGAAAATTGAAAATAAATGTACTTCGATATATAAAGCATTTTTATCTAATATGTTTGTAAACAGAAAATCAGTCAAGGCTTAACTACCGGTAATGTAAAAAGCGTATCGAAAGAAGAAGCTCTTTCGTTGCCGGAAGTGTCACAGCATGTATATGATCAAATGACAGTGGATTTAAACATCGATTCCGTGTACATCATTGATCGAATACGCTGGTATTTTAAGATGCCATTTCGAGACGTTGTAGACATAGTTATAAATGAATATAAAACAGCGCGAAATCTACGCCCAGTGAAAATAGTCGTTCTTGGTCCGCCAGCATCTGGGAAAACACGAGTTGCTCGATATCTCGCAGATTATTATGGAATACATTATATTCATGTGAAAACATTGATCTCTGATACAATCCAAAAATTGGTGAGCGTGTATTTATTCACGAAAAGAGTCAATCGTTATCAATACGCATTCTGTATACAACAATTAACAATAAAATCAGCATTCGTGATTCTAAGATCGACGACATTGAAACTGTGGAAGCAGATATAGGACGACAAGAAGACCTGAGGGATACAGCAGAAAGCGCAGGTAACGATGAGAATAAAAAGACTCAAGAAAAAGCAGACGATAAAAGAGAGGTCAACCTGGCAAGATTGCAAAAAGAGCTTGATGAGATCCGGTCCAACATGGCAGCGAATAATGGCCGTCTCGATGATACCATCTTAAATAAGTGATTAAATATTATAATGTGCTAGTTCCACAAATTCTACTATGCTTTCAGCAACGTTTATTTGAGCTTACCTTTACAAGCTCGTATTTAGAAAGTTTATATCGTTAATGAGCTTCGTTTCCTGCGTTGCGATGCTACAGTCACATTGACGCCGAAACGTTATCTAATTAACGGTATAATGATGCGATGGACCAGTTCACGTTAAAGTTAGAATGGCTTCCTCCGAAAACGCTAATTGCATAAAAAGCGAATTCATTTACGTGCTCCTGTGTTACGTTCCATTCGGATCGATGCGTCGGTAATGCATGTACGATAAAAAACGGGCGAATTCGTAATAAATGAACATGCATTCTTGTATGTTTTTTCCACATTTTCTGGAACTAATGGAGCAGCTAGATACAGTTAGAGCATACAACGTTGTATACTTTTTTGAACGTATTCCCTTGTCAGATAAGTTACATAATATACACATCAAAGTTTCAACGTAAACATCTACCCAACATTGTAGAATAAATTTCATTATACACCGTAGGTTACGAACCACGCTTCACCAACTTTGTAACGTAGATGTAACATGTTGCAAGAAAGTACTTAAGCCGAAAATAGTACTTAAATTATTTACCTAGAAACGGTACATTTACTCCTTCGGACGTCAAAATCTATTACTGATGTTGAGTCTGTGAAATTCATTTAACTTACGTTAATTGAAACGCACTAATTAATTTCAAAATAACTTAACTCGTATAAAAAATAATGTGTGAACACTAAGTTTACTTTAATAACACTGATTCACACTTTGTAGATGTAACATACATTCTTTATTACATCTACAAATTAAAAATTATTGGAGTTACTCAATTATGTTTAATTGAATGGATTTAATAGATTCTCAATAGACCTGTCAGTTCCGGAAGATTAAATACAGGTTAAAATTAAAACTGTGAAATTCTGGCTGCAAATTTAAAAATATTAATTTTAATAAGATTTAAAATTTATTTTTTTTTAAACAAATAATTTAATTAATATTATTATATTAATAAACAATATTTTGTATTGTTAAAAAGATGATAATAGAAATATTAATTAACGTTAAAGGTTGTTCCTAAACCGATTGAATTCGAAGAACTGTTTGAATCAAGGTTACGTGATGGATGGACACCCGAAGACCCTCGAACAAGCCAGGAATCTATTTTTGATCAGCAAGGACGATTTAGAAGAAATCAAAGAAAAATTCATGGACGACAATGTCGAAATTAGAAATGTTAATACGGCGATTCTACCGGAATTGATTGTTGTTCTGGAAGCGAGTGATGAGTTTTTGAAGGAACGAATCATAAATCGTCCAGAAAGGGAAATACAAAACACACATTATACGGAGGAACACATGCTACGACGCATGAGAGAATACAGGTAGATATTAATCATGTATGCGAGATGGAAAAGAAATATCTATGGCTTAAAAGTGTTTACGTTCATAAAAAGAAAACTGCGGTTTATTCATATTGTGATAGCTTTAACAAAGAAATCGATATTGAAGTTAACTTCCAATCTCGCGCAAATGGGATTGAAAAATGCATGGATAAAGATCGATTACATCCGCAAAAAATGTAATTAGTGAAAAAATCAAATACATCATGATAAGTTAAAAATTACGCGACAATTTAATTATTTTACGCTACGGCACAACTTAAAACAGGACTCGCTCGAGCGACTTTAATTTGATTAAAGCATTTTCAATTGAGTGCTTTTTATGTTTTTTATATATTAATAAAAACTTGCATCTATTTTTTTGCAAACTGTGTTTAAATAATAATTTAAATAATAAAATTAATTAATCATTACTGTGAGCTACATAGTTTTTTTTTACGTTGTGCAAACAAACAGATAAAATTGTGCAAATGTAGTTTGCGTAAGTAACTTATCGTTAAAATGAGTAAGTTTATTTTTACAAAAGTTATGCAACAAATGTACACACATTAGATCACGGTTGATATTCTAGAGAGAGAAATACGGACGATAATACGCCGTTACAATTATTCGACGAAATGGAAATCCATCCACTTATCATCTCTGTGGAAACTGACACTTGCCCGGATAAGTTTCCTACGATTTATCGGTGCCTGGAAAAATTAGGAAAACCAAGAAATTACGGTGCGCGATAATTCATGTTCTCTCTCCTGATTTTATATCATATCAATTTTTTTCCATATTTTGTGATTCGCGCATCAACGTCTTTTATCCGTTTCCAATATTATTGCGCATGTTCTGTTACTGTACGCTCATTATTCCTAATCATGTCTAAACTGACGAAAGGATAAATGTCACGGGATGACATCTTCTATTGTCCGAAGTAAAATTTATTAAAAAGGACTTATTCTTTAATGAAGCTGTTGAATCACGAGATGAAAGTTTTCTTCAAAGTATCAAGTAATAATTTCAGCGGCCTTAATTATGCTTGTATTTCTCGTTAGCTAAAGGTCGACCCTTTCGCCACTGGACAATCTTAGTTTGTTTTTTCTTTGTTCGTATCATAATTATATCTGCAATCTGCAAAAAGAAAAAAATAACATCCACAGTTCAATTAGCGTTAACCAAAGATATTGGCTCTTGTACGGATTAATAAAATAATATCAAAGTTACTTTTTATTGATTCAATATTACGATGATGAAAAAAGCTTTTGCAATTAAAGGGTTCTTATAAAATTTATTTATTACTCTGGAATCTATTATTATTAACTTATCATGTTTGTTCTTCCATGATTTTATTTTTTAGATAATATTGGAAGTTATAATGTTGAAATACTTTTTTTCCATCTAGGACCAACAGCTGAGGAAATGGAAGTTGCTCGGAAACGCTCTGAAGCGGAAACACAAGCTGCTGAAGTAGCGGAAAAATTACGAAAAGAGCGAGAAATTTTGGAACATAAAAGACAGCGTGAAAAGAAAATGGAATGGGTTTGTAAATACTTTCAATACATAGAAATTAAATTTTAAAATTATATATGTAATTAAATATATTTTAATTTATTCCGCATTTTCTATTAATATTCATATGTTCAAGAAATTATTGAATTAGTACGATACAGACAATAAATTAATTTACAAAATTAATATTAATATTTTAATATCAGGTTTGCCGATGTACGAATCGTTAATTATTTATATATAAGCTATTTTAATTAATATTAAAATTGCCAAACTGTCTTTCAGTTGCTTAAAGTATAAACTGATATAATATATTTGATTCAATAAAAATAAAATAAAAAAGTTTACATTTGCAACTAGTATAATATAATTTATAGAGTGAGTATAATCAGTGTATGATAACTTTCTTATTTTTTTCTTTATATTATTATTGCAATGTATGTTCGTCATAAGTGAGTTTTAATCTATCCAACGTAATCACGACAGCATGAATTAATAAATTTCTGCTTAGCTGGGCGTGATTCTGAAAGCAGATATTCGGCTTTTCTTTCAATGAAATCGCAACGTCAACCATGAACGCCACGCTATTGATCCTGGCGATGCCTGTATAACGATGAATATTTCTACTAGGCCAACATATCCCATATTTCCGCTATAGATGTTTGCAACGCGTATTATATTGAATTGCAAACCAATAAAATTTTTAAATCTGAAATCATTTTTGAAGGCAAATTAGTAGTTCGTAAGCAGATATAAAGATTAAACGAACTGGATGAATTGAAGTACTCGCTTGCAATATTAATCTATTTTTTGCAATCTGCGTATCTGACAAAGTTACGCGACTAGATTAGTTTAAAGTTTACGGGACTTTTTTGCATACAAAGTTTGTACTTGTAGCTTATACATTAGCGATTCAAGCTAGCGGCAAATGCAAATGCGTATCGATCACGGTTGGCCGCTCATAAGATGACTCTTTGTAAAATCATAATTATACAACGGTAATCATTTAGCTAGAGCGGAACAAGAATCAAGAACAAATTTCTAAAATATTATATAACACAAATATTAAATTATCTAGATTCTAACAAGATTTCTTTTCTCGTGTTAATCATCGTAAAATATCCATCTTATGACATGTCTATTATAGTTCAAATCTTTCTCTTATTCATGATTATTTTACGTAAAATGGGAATTGCAAGATATGCGTCTTCTAAATTAACCCTCTTTTGTAAAATCGTCAAAATTTGTAATACAGTAATTAACGCTGGATCCGTAAAACTAATGTAAGAAATGTTAATTAAAAGGCATAAATTAATTTCAAGATACCAAAATGGCATATAAACAAGAATGAGTATTAAGCACAATTCAATAGTAATAATCCAAATTTGCAGATTTAACATAAAGAAGATTAAATTCAATATTTTTGACACAGATTTATAATTAAATGAATCTAATAGATTCCACTGTCAGCTCCAGGAGAAAGGAAAATTAATTCGTCTGGATTCGAATTTCTTCGACTCTCAGCAGCATATGCCATGTAATCCAGTAATATAAATCGTGTGACCAATAAAGTATTGTCTTTTACAGACAAACCTGATGGAGAAGTTGAAATTAGAGGAGGAAAACAGACTTTGTATTTTGGCAGAGCCGTTACGCCAGTATCTGATGAAATACGTTTTTCCAACGCTAACAGAAGCTTTGATAGAAGTGGCAAAGTTACGACCGGAGGATCCAATAGACTTTCTCGTTAGTACATATATCATCGTTTATTATCTTTTATCAACGTTCCTGGTCCCATTATTACTACGGAAATACTGTACTATATTCAATTACGAAAAACGATGTAATACGTACTCGTACACTTTCATCATAAGCGTCGCCAATTACCGGTTTGTTGGTAGTTGAGATAATAATTTGAAATTACGTAACGCAAAAGTGAAAAACGTCGCACAGAAATAAAATTAACTCTTGCCAAACTCGCACAATGTGCTGTGAGAAATAAATTATAGTATCGCTGCGTTCCGATAAACTAAACTCCATCAGTTTAAACGAATTTAGCTCGTACTGAAGGAACTCTGAAATAAAATTACGTCAAGTGACCCATTTTTAATTCGGTTAAATTCACAGTTCATTTGGCATATCCGAGAAAACGACAAGACGTTTGACGATTATCCCTCATCAGACGGAAAGTTATTCAAACAAGATAAACATGATAATACGTTTCATAATACGTGCTCGAATTTCGCGTCAATAATCCTATGACATTGTTGTAATAGGTTCATGGTGAAATAATCAAATTTAAAAGAAAAAGAGTTATATGGGCTTGCGTATTGTAAAAAGTTTATTGACGAAATATTATATATGTTTTAAATTATTGAAAGATTTTATATTGTGAAATGTATGTTGTTTTTCTTTTAAAGGTTTAAAAATCTACGTCATCCATTAAGGATGTAACATCCATTAAGGATGTTACGTCGTAGTGTATTTTTTTTCATCACAATCTCAACAAGTAATTTAAAAAATATCTCGTTATATTTAAAAGATTTTTAAAATTTTGTCGAATAAATATAACAATACCTCATTTAAACGAGCATAAAGATACTCCGAGATTAAACTACTACTATAATAACTTTTGTCATTTAAAAGTTTTAAATAATAATTGGTAAATTTAAATGACATTTCAAACGAAAATTTATGCTTGAATTTATTCGTAACTGAAACATATGGATTATGGTAACTCTGGGACATTTTTCTAATTTTTACATAGCGTAATAAATTGGAATAATTTTATGTTTCACAATTTTTTTCCATTATTTTATTTTACTTATGCAGGCTAATTATCGTACTTATCCAGCGCTGCAATTTTTTATATAGTAAAACTTTTTTATATAGTTTAAAATTTCCTCTAAAACTAATAACAAAAAAACTTGGTGTGTCCCAAGGACCACTACATTTCTTTAGCGTCACAAAAAATACATGTTTCCATTACGGGTTAATTATAAAAAATGATAACTCGAGTACATACGCGCGTGTACATATGTGCGACCGCAATTAATGGGAGAGAAAGCGTTAGGCACGTGACATATCTATCGAATAAAATTCCGTTGGGACCTATTCGCTGTGCAAATACTCTAAGAAATTGCTAAAGCAGGCAATTCTGTTAGATTTTCGACACAGTTCGGCAATCGCCGCGAAAGGAACATTTTCACATGTGCAAATGCGAGAACAACTTTCACACTTCAAATCCCGTTCCCGTGGAAATCGATAGGTTGCTGCTCGCGATTAGACGCCGTTCCACTCCGGAGCATCGAACCACGAGGGGAATAGGAGCATGACCGTTCTCTTGGCTCTCTGTCGACCATATCGAGACCTTCTATCTATAATTTCGTGATTTCGAGCTTCGTCGGTTTTGATCGGTCCGCTATTACGGAGAAACGCAAAGGGCATAAGCAATTTTTTTCACTATCGGCTTCAGTAATCGTCTTAATTCATTTTATTATTCACGATCGATCTCTTCAGAGATCATACAAACGCAATCTGAATCATCGCAAATTCAGTGTTAGACAAATTTCGTTTTTTTAAATATATTGTATGTATTCACTTAATGTATATATTTTAATTTTTAAAAATAAAATATTTTTAACAATTTTATATATAAACGTTAAGTATAAATATTTATTAGATTGCAATTATTTAACTAAAAAATAAATATACAGCATATTCTTGATGTTGTGCTGAGATAAATTTTGTCGACGCGAAACACTATAATCCACTTTACAACCTTTTTGCGAATGACGAATCTCATCACCTAGATCTTCATTTTTCCAATTTTCTATTTCCTTCAATCTTAAAATTGCCTACGTAGGAGAAAGTTCTTGTCCACTTTCAATTCATTACAATGTTTTCTTTTACAGTGATTTTTTTTCATTAAAATTAGTAATAGAAAGTTCTCTCACTGTATATAGATAGTTTCGTAAATGAATAGATAAAAGTCGTAGCAAGAGTAAGAAAGATATGAAGAGAAAAAAAAAGAGACGGAAAGAAGTCAGAGGGATAGGAAAGGGAGATACAATGTCGATAAAATAAATTTGCATTCAACGTTTTCCAATGATTCGATAAATTAGTATATCATGATATTGTAGCAATATGTCCAATCTTCAGAATTCATTATTTAAAAGATAATCATTTGATACAAATGCAGTTTCAGAGAGCAAGCCAAGGAACAATATAGGGATAAAACGGATAAAGCAATTCGAAGTTATTGTTTATTGAGGGACATTTACGATTACATCATTCCGTAATGTATTATCTCTTTTAGTGATAACAAAAATAGAATTTCTTCCATCTGTTGACCTGAGCTTCCAAAAGTTTTTTATATCCCTCTTACGATTCTTGGTTATATTTATGAAGACGCTGCAGAGATCTATCTTCTTCATTATTACACTCAAAGAAAAAGACATAATGGTAATAACTATAAAGATGACAAGTATATATAAGTATTGTGTGTAGAATTAATGTAGAATTAATGTACATAGCTAAATGAATTATTTTATAATTGTTGCAACTATTACACAGTTTATTTAATTATGCACATTAGTTTACTCAGCTTATGCATACTAATTTAACTTGTGCAGCTGTCACCTTTATAGTTGCCATTATTATGCCTTTCTCTGAGTGCACAAATTTACAAAGATGATAGATCTGTCATTTAGTAAACTATTCAAATTTTAAGAGTATCGCGGCTATACATTTTGCATCACAAGCTGCGAATTAGATGGAGAGAAATGTTGGCAGTCTGATAAAAATTTCATTGTATTACCTTGATTATTTAGATACCTATCTCTAAGTCTGGTGAATCATCGTCTGGTGAAATTTTGATACACCAGTATTTTTTCATGTTGTCACAATCTATATTTAGTAAATCATATTTATTAGAAACTTTTTTGATAGTCTCTAGTATCTTTAGTAGAGTTTTGTATTTGCCTTGAACTACTATAAACTCGATTTACAAAGATTTAATCGTATTCTCTTCGTGTATTCGAAATCGATTTACTAAGTACTTTCAGTTGCCATTTCATAATTATGAAAAATTTCGTAATTATGAAAAAAAAAACCGTGATCATACGTGTAGATGTATTGTTTTCTATTCTAAATATTACATTGGACTTATGTAGTCTTAACTAAATTTTCTGAGCGATATACTCTCATTATTACCTGTGTCGCAATACGATAAAACACTGTCTCTTAGACGTATAGATAATGTGACCATTTCTATGCGGACCACATGCAAACAAATCAGGATTCTATCGTTGTTTGGGAAATATCGAGACACAAGCGAATACGAGATTGCAAGGTAATAGAACACGATAACGCAACAATAAGCCAGTATCTTTAGATATTCTTGCATAAGAGCGTGCTGCCGGTTGCACGGACCAAGTTACAGAGGAAAATTAATAACGACGGAGAATGCGCGAAATGTGACGTCATGACTATGTTAAAATTACGAATGCAACGTAATATAATTCACACTGCTATAAATAAATGAGCGATGTAACAAGATTTTATAATTTCTCAAATTGCATCATCGTCGTCTCGACAGATAATTTTGGTGAGAAGTAATGAGTTAACGAGTTTTAAAATAGAGCAAATACTTGGTCAAATTATTTATACTTTCGACAGCTGTTTTAGTAAAAAAATAAAAAATTTTGAAAAATTACACAATAAAAGCCCTTTTTACGTTGTAACGTTTCAATTTTCCATTAACAAATCTCTATAAAACTTAAGTTTAAGCCTCTTACTATCATAACGATGTAACAGCAAATATATCTATTAAAACGTATTTCGCAATATCGATGTATTGGAGAAAATTGAATAAAACATATTAAATTATATGTGAATGCTACTGGAGAGAGAAAATATATTAAAGCAAATCAATGCATATTGTATTAAAAAACAGACTAATATATCTTTATTTGATATAATATGAAAGGAATACTGGTTAATAGCTAATTGCCAATAATCTTTTTTATGAATAATTTTCTGTATTAATTAATAAAATATAGAAAGACCATTTTTGCAACAGTAATTAATTTATTAACAGTAACATATTAAAGAAAACCAATAAACGATAATGGCATGTAGCATTAAAAAAAAAACAGACTAATATATCTTTATTTAATATAATATAAAAGGAATACTGATTAATAGCTAATTGCTAATAATCTTTTTTATAAATCATTCTCTGCGTTAATTAATATAAAAAGATTCTTCTTGCAACAGTAATTAATTTATTAACAGTAACAAATCTCATGCAAATGTTAATATTCAGGTATAATCATTAGTTCAAAACATAACGCAGAAAGGAATATTATTAAATTTGCTGAAAACATTTTTGAGTAAAAATATTTTTTAATTTTTAAAAATATTTTAAAATTATCTCTTACACGTGATATTATTTACGATACATATTAGACTTATATTTTTATTTGTTAAAAAGAGAGAAGAAATTATGTGTAAATACAAGGGCGTATTGACTGTATTGTATTGGCATTACGTAGATATTCATGCACATGTAAAATATAGAGATGACGCTTACCGCAGCAGTAACTAATTTATTAAAAGCGGCAAACCTCATGCTGGTGTTAATATTCAGGTGGATAATAATTCATTAGTTGTTTAAAACACAATGCAAAAGGAACACTATTAAATTTCTATCACTATTAATTACTAAATTCGTAAACTATCAATTTGGTATAATAATAGAAAATAATGGAACTGACGTAGTTTAACGGAATCCATACAATAAATAATTACAAAGTTAATAATAAGTAACGGTTTTCCGCGCAATATCCTATAACTTTCACATTTCAGAAATGTCGATCGAGATTCGCCATTTCCGTTTATTGTCGAACGATCTCGCATTAGGTATTGTTTACGGCAAAACTACGTAGCAGCATTTATGATAGCCGTATTGTTGTGTCAATCATTATTGCAGCTAGAAATAAAACAACGGCAAAGCTCTCGCGATAATGCGGAGAATTGAAACGGTGAAGGTAAATCGACGCGTGGGTTGTCCAACGTAGAATCGCGAGAAGAATTCTGATGCAAAAATCCAAGCGTAGTAGGACGAATGACATTGAGAGGGAAAGTGGGTCGTAATATCGGTTGTAGATGACACGCGACCTGTTTCTAAACAGATTATGAGGTCGACCCTACATTCTTGCGTATTCTCGCATACGGGTGAAGAATGCAGGATCACTGCCGGGTTAATTATATAGAAACTATAATACAGTCGGAAAAAGTTCCGTATACGCATTTTAATTGAAAAGAGAATTGTGTGGGTTGAAATGCTTTTAAGTCACTTCCATTTGTAATAAAACGCTCCCCGCAGCAATATTTTGCTTTATAATTAATTGACGCCTTATACTGCATTTTATTTGAAAGTTTAATTAATTTATCAGATTTGTTATGAATCTTGCATGTATCGAAATATTTTACCGTTATTATGTTCGACATCTAAACTCACGGGTAAAATATTACACTGAGGAATATCCGAATATATTCTCGTTTCAGGCCGAGTATTTATTTAAAACGAATCCCGAGGGAAGGATGTTCGAGCCGGATTACACGGAAACAATGAGCATGCTCTTGGATGCTATTGGCCGACAACAAAACGATGTCCTTCCAAGGGAAGGATTGGAAGCCGACGTAGCACAATTCCTCAAAAGGCAGGATGAATTATTCACCATGGACAAAATAAGAAAAAGCGGAACGCAAGACGCGGACAGAAAAGTAGATGCGGCTAGAAAAGAAGATGCGACGTCGATACTCGAACAGAATTTTGAGTATGAAAAATTTGATGATTCTGAAAAGGAGGAATTGGATTCTACCGAACGAACTACCGACGAAATCGGAAGCGAAGCTTAGCGTGGATAACTTAAAGTAGATAGTAAGTTCTTACTAATCTGAATATTTAACATGAAGAATTAAAGACAAAAATCCAATTGCATTTTAATATATTCATCATATTTTACCAATTATTAATCCTGCGGAGATGTGACGCTAAAATCTGTAATCCATTTACTGAGAAGACCTATTTAATTTATGATAATTAAAAGACACTAATTAATTTCGAGAAATCAAAATGACATAAAAATTAATACTAAGTATGTTCTAATGAGAACAATCTAAATTTGCAGATGTAACATTATAAAAATTTAATTATTTAACATTTTTGACAAAGATATTTATAATTAAGTGAGTTCCGAGGGTTAATTTTTGTTCCATATTAATAGCACATTTGTTAATTTAATATATCTTGTTTTAAGATCACGAATTCCCAGATACCTAAATAAAAGATGTTCAATATAAATACTCTTTGATATTCAATATCAACTCATCATGCATAATAACTATGTTGACTTAACTGTGACGATTTTTTTTATGAACATTACTTTTTTAAACCAATAATGCCGATATTCATCCATACGTGACTTTGTCTTTAGACACGTGCAATGTAAACTAAATATAACGTGACGTACTTAAATAATCTCTCCTTTCTTACTACGTATTTTTTTTTTAATTAGATCACATGTTCGATATTTAAAAAAATAATGTAATTTTTTATAACTTTCTCATCTCATTACGTTAAATATTTTATGTAATATCATGTAAATATTTTGTGTAATATTCCATGTAAATATTCTGTATCCCTATATTTGATTTTGGATTCAAGCGCTTATAGTATTCTGTTGTGCAACACGCAGGAGTTTCAAGCTGATCGTGCGAAGCGAGGGATTTATCTCTTAGATACGAAATCGTATTTTACACACGCATCAATTGCATTAAAAGGGAACAAAGAGTAAATCGGATTAACTTTTATTAAGAAATAGATATATGTAAGAAGAATTTATGTATATAACAAAGAAAAATCTTTGCTATAAATGTTTAGAATTCGTGCACGTGCGATTTCTCGGAAAGGATTTCAACAAGTTTACAGTCCTTGACCAGATAGACTGTGTCTATGGAAAGCTTACGCAACTGTAATTACTTCAAAAGTTGTTACAAATATAGAATGCTAAATCGTTTTATAAAGCCAACCAACGGAAAAAATTATCACCATTTTTTAAATGGGATTTTTGATTATCACATTTTTATACAATTTGAGATATGGCGTTAATACGACATAATAACGATATCGTAAGGAAACATTGCATTAACTGGTAATAGATGATCGATCGTGTATAATGCTTTGCAATTATTTTCTTGGCTCTCGGAACGTGTCTAATTTTCGGTCTGTTACATTTGGAGTCGAGCTGGCAAACATTGACTTACCTAACTCTATCCATAGTTTAATGTATGTCTTTCTAGATCATAATATAACTATTCATTGAACAGATGAAAGATTGAAAGATAGCAGATTTGATTTGCAGCGTTAATGAAAAAAAAAATAGTAGCAAAAAAAAATAGTAGCTTATTGTTAAAAACAAATTCACAAAAGCTTTTTGTTTTGTTTACAAAAGTTCATTTCATTTACGTGAAGTTACGTTAGTTAATTAATTGACGTTGTTACAAGTCAATTATACGCTCTGTGCATCTTAATTACGCAGATAGTATATTAATATCGTTGTTATGATAACGGATAGGGTATCAAGTGCTATGCAAAACTATTTATTCTTCAGTATCTTATCAATTTCCTTTATGGCTTTTCACGGAAGCGCATACCTAAACTTTTTCTGGGAAAGATCGTGAGTCTCTACTGAACCACTCAACAGTTATGAGGCCAAGGGCCAAAAATCCACAATTATTTTGTGTATTTCATCACAGTATGATGTATTCTAAAAGTGTTATTATTTTTCTAAAATAAACAATATGTGAATTAAACGTTCCCGTAGTGAAATACAGTTTACCTTCGTATTTAATTTAGAATGTTTTTTTATATAAGTATATTAACACAACACTGGCTTGCTTTTTATTTTAACTTTATTATGATATGAAAAAAATATGAAAATACTTTTTGTGTCGGAGCCGAGCGATTTTATGAATAATTCGGCCGTAAAAATAAATGGGAAATCGTGAGATAAATGTAAATTATTTTCAGGTGGGTGTGTGTGTGTGTGTGTGTGTGTGTGTGTGTGTGTGTGTGTGTGTGTGTGTGTGTGTGTGTGTGTGTGTGTGTGTGTGTGTGTGTGTGTGTGTGTGTGCCACATATGAAAGTAAACTTAAAAATTAAGGAAATGTAATGCAGCCAATTAGCTTGCAAATGTTCTACGTAACTTTAATTCCCGCGGCCTAATCGATTCGAAACTCTTGCGCCTACCGGCCAGAAATTGGGTCAGTTTACTGTAACCCGGTTTTAATCAATACAATGCAATATCCGTATTGAAAGTAGATCTGGATCAGACGTTTCCCTACACGAATGATCGACAGACAATATTCTATTTATCCCACCTGCTAATTTCCGCCAACACTGTCACAAAGCGGGGGAATGTAGGAGCAAAGTCGCCTTGTTCTTTGTAAAACTTTATCGCACTTATCGATTCTTACAAGTATAAATAGTGTTAAAGCCTTGCTTTTTCGTACTGGAAGCATGCATGCGCAACCACACTCAAGTCACGACATTAGCAACGCGACACCAATATTAACGTGTTAGATAGAACATCATCCACATATCGCTTTAATTTTGACACATGCCCAAAGTTCAGTACACGTGTTATGGTTTAGTTGGTATGCACTTTAATCTACCAGAAAGCGATGCAATGCAGTGGTTAACCCTTAATGTCCAATATCAAATTTTGGAATATCAATCTCTCTAAAAATTTCAAATTTAAATAACATTTTCATCTATCTTTCAGTTTAATTTAGCTTAACATTGAAGACGTGAACTAATTCGACACCTGTTAATTAGTACCAATCGGCTAATGGAACGACCGAACAATTTGTCATCGAACAACATTGTTAGGATTCTCTAGAGTCCCATAAATCGTGACTTCAAGTCAGTGCTCGATAATCTAATGTTACAACGGCAAAGATCGGATTTCCTCGGCGGTATTGGTGCACGAGAACACCGCAGGCGGTATATCTGTATCTCCAAACACCTGTTAGCAGTCGGTCTCGGGTGGGCGGTTCGCCACATCGCCTTTAAAGCTACGGCGTTGCGAGTAATACGAATTCCTATGCCGGAGCCGGTCTGAAACCGAAGGAAGGAGCGAGCGAACGACAGGGTGACCTTGATATCGCGACACCAGATATCATGGGGTGCGTTCGCTTTGCGCTCCGTCGGATTCAGGCCGACTACGACCTCGCGCGATCCAGGTTTCTCTCTTCCTATTTCCCGTAAAACTAGGGAAAAGAAATTCACTCCCTTACCGGCGTAACCCTGCTGCGAGTAATTCGCTTCCTCGCTCGGCATCACGGTCTCCTCGAGGATGCTCTCCGACGCCGTCTTCACAACTCCCATCTTCGGTACACGATCGGACCGACTGTGTAGGTGGATGGTCACAGGAGTAGTTTAAAGCTCCGTTCCACAGTGAGAAAGAGAGAAAGATTATCTCGTCTCGATTGTGCCGCGTTGTCTGGCGTTGCCGGAATGCTCGGCGCCGTTTCGTTCGCTTATTGCGTCTGCGTTCGCGCCTGCGTCCATCCCCCTTCGCCGAACCCCGCACCTCGCCCTTCTTGACCCTCGTGCATCCCCCGTTACCACGGTCGCTTCTCTCACCCTCGTCAAGTCGTCACACAGGAGCAAGGCTATCTCTCTAGGCCAGGGTGAGCGCAGTAAGCAGGAAAGATTGTAGTGGTGGTGATGATAACAGTGGTGGTGGTGGCGATGGTGTCCTCTTTATGCCGTGATAGGACGGCAGGGGTTGCTGCTATCTCTACCGCTGTTGCTGCTGCCGCTGCTCTTGCTCATGATGGTTGATACTATCAAGGGTGCTCCTGCCTGCTGCTACTATGGGGAGGGATGCTACGAACACACAGCACAGGCACAGAGCAATGTCGACCTTCCTCGGTCTCGGTGAAGGTCTCCGTTGGTGACTCGTGCCGGATAATACTTCCCTTTTGCGCTCCGTCATCATGCGCTCTTCCTTTCTCTCTTTTACTCCTATTTCTTCTCCAATTTCCTCTCCTTCCTTTCACCATCTACGTTTAATTTTAGCTCATTAATTTATACATTTTGTCATGTCCTGTCATTGTCACCGGCTTGCAATTATTCTTGTTAAATGATAATGAATTTAATTTATGCATAATTAAAAATTCAGCGAAATTAAGAGAGAGGAAAAAGAGAGAGAAAGAGAGAAATATTATATAAAAATATATATAACTACTAAGAATAGATCTATTTATTTAAATGATAGTCAAGGTAATAATGTAATAGTATTATATTATAAAACTTCTCACACACTTTTCTGCTCTAAAATATTCTCTTTATTCTGTTTTTTATGTCATTTGCAGTAAACATCTGCGTTTTGATACTTTTTGAATAAACAGAAAATATGTCGTTCCAGTTACCATGACCTCAAGCTCTTTTTTTCAACTCGTAAAATAGCGTCGTTACGCACATAAAGCTCGAACGTATCCCTACACATGTATATATTCGCCGAAAATCTACGTCGAAGCGTTTGCAACACGTGTTTGCCCTTGAAATCTCCCACGACTGGTACGGTGTGCCTCTTTGCATGTAAAAGGCGATCGTTAAATCACACCCTTCGTAATGCTCTCGCGCTAGTGATCTCTGAATCCCGGCTCTGCTATTATCTACGCTACGATGTCTTAAGTAATCCAGCATCCACCTTAACGTTCTGATACTCTTCTCCGTCCGACTCCGAACCTTCGTTTGCAAGTGTGCAACACCTGCGTCATCGGGTTCTCTTCCACTTTATTGAGTGCACCGCTTGTGATCGCAGCTAAAGGCTTTTCGCTTCTCCTCCAAACCGTCTTTCTATACATACAAATGGAATCGCATTCGTAGAATTTCGCGTTGCATGCGCTTACACGACGACAACACTTTAGAGCTTTTGTTATGCTCGAATAAATTGATGATATTTTTCAATGAAAAAGATTGGAATCTTAACGTGTTACGTTTGATTATGCATCGAACTTGTAAATATTCGCGTTTATGTTATACTATGCACCGTGTGTATATAATATAATGGTCAAATATATATTAAATAATGTAATATTCATTAAATATTTATTAAACGTGTAGCGTACGTGCTAATAAAAAGAAAGAAAATATTGTACAAATTCTAATTAATTTAATACAAATATACATTGATACGCAAATATTTATTCTTATACGAATATACTCAAATAGAGGATTTTCAATATTTTGAATCATATTAAAATCCACCTAATGCGTAAATTACATTATTATTATTGTCGATAATACAATACAATAAATTTTTATTCTGCAAAAGGACCAATAAAATCTAATTAAATTAATAACTGCGATCACACGCAATTATTATCAGCACGTTAAATTTAAATAGACTTTGTATTCTTTTTATAATAGCAGAAAGAAAAAAAGAAGACTATCCTATGCTTTGAAATTGATTAAGTCGACACTTCCGCGTTCACGCTTGTACGCAGCATTTAATTCTCTCAAATTTCGCTCTTAATTGAACGCAATATAAATATATTAACGTTTCTACTAAGAAATTATAAGAGACCTTGCGTAGAAGAGTTGCACGTGCTGGATATACTCAATGTGAGACTAGTTGCACTTAACGCTATGTTGCAAACTATCATTTTCACTTGACTGCTTTTTTGTCTGGTATCCTACTTCTGTTAATGCAAATTCTAGATCAATACTATTCTCGATTATCTCACACAGAATGAGCATGTCGATTTCAAGGACTTAGCAAATTACATCACGTACTTATCGGACAATCTTTGATTCTATTCGTCTCGAAAAGAACTCGGCTTATGTTCTTTCAACGGTATTGGGATCCATGATTATTTACTTCGTAATACATCCTTGTAACCTCGTAACATAAATCGCATTTTGTAATGTGACACGCAATTTATACGATAAAATTAAGGTATTATATTACCAAAATGAAATTATTATAGATTTATTATAACATCGCGCTTGATATATTCATCCGTATTTTATTACAATAATAATGCATGGATTTTATTACAATGGTCAATATATGGAAATAAATTTGAAGATCAAATGTTGTACAACATAAAAATAAATTGTAATAAATGCGTAATTGTAATAAAAGCGTTTAAGCGTATTTTACAAAAAATCAAGTATTAGAAGTATTGAAAATTATATAATATAAATATTAACTTTTTGTATTGCTGCGTGTAAGGATTTATTGATTACTGTTTTAACTTTGCATCTATATTGAAACGGTTGACTATATCTCAGTCGACGCGTGAAAAAAAAAAACTTACACTATAATGTCGGAGAGATAATTTTGCTGGAAGTATAAATTTTAAAACTTTATGTACCTTTATTTTTATATTCATGCTACGACATGCACCCATGCTCATCAGTTTCTGAATATGTAAAAGTACGTAAGAAAACAGCGATCGCTTTAAATTGCTTGTATATATCTACTTCCATTATAGTCTCTTCAGAACATGTATATTATACGGAATTGCGTTCAGAAAAGGGATGCAAACCTGCTTTTAATTTCTTACATCTCAATCAAACACATCAAGCAAATAAATTTAGTCTCATAGTAATGTGATTATCGTTTGGGATCAGAGAAAATTTATCGAACTCAATCAGCGAAAAAAACTGGCGATAAATATTATTTTAAATTATTTTAAAAATTAATTTAAAAAAATGTATGTTAAAATTTAAAACTCATTTTTATATGATTATCTTAAACGAATTATTTGTCTTCCGATTATCTTGAGATAAGATCTGAGTCAATCATTTTCTTGTAGTAAACATCTTCCGATACTGAGTAGCAGTATCGATTTAGTTTGTTGTACGTATAAATAAAGATAAGCAATCCGATGTCATGTTTGGCTGCTTTCAAAGTGGTTCACGTTAAATTGTGACACCGCGTGTTATCGGGAAACTGAAACTGCATATAATAAACGTGTATCTCTGGAGAAAGTAGAATAAGTATACTATATAGGCTGATATATAATTGTATTTTAATAGCGCAAAAATGAAAAATAATTATACAGTTGAGCTAGGGATTTCGATTTCGACGTCAATAAGTAAAAATACATATAGATGTAAATGACATTGTACATAAACCGTATAGCATTTGCTTTTACTTGATGTTGCTTCGTAATTATTATATTAATGCTAATTACTACATCATACAGAATAAATACAAGCAACGATTATTTCACAGTAATTCGCCTTGCTCTACTTATCTAAAGCATTTTGACTTACTTTACCATGTAATTGCGCTACAGATAATTAAATGCGATAGAGCATAAAGCGCTCGTTCCGATTGATTCAAACTTAAAACGTGAGAATACTTTTCTCTACACGCTTGACAGAACAAAATATAGCATTATAAAAGTAGATTACCGTCGTGCAAGCGCGCTTTCTGATATCTCTCTATCATACATTTTTCTTTCTATTTATTCGTTTTTACTTAAATACAATAATATTGTTTCAGAGGTACGGTATTATTTTATCTCATTTACAATTAGTATCTGATCTGAAAGTATAAATAATCCATTCATTCGTCATATTATTTTAGAAAGTATCATTATCTTACATATATTTTTTCCAATTAAGTGAAAATTGTTTGAAAACAACAATGATGACATTTTCGAGAGCACTCATATTGAAACCTTACAGCTTGATCGCTTATGTTATTAGTTCTGCTATTGTTATTAATTTAACCAAGCGATCAAGCTTCAATTCAGTCTACTCTCGAAAACGTCGTCATTGTTCTTCCTAAACAATTTTCACTTATAATTACAAATACACGAGAACGTTTGCTTTTACTTAATGTCGCTTCGTAATTAATGCAATTGAGTATTTGTAAATAAATGTAAGTGAATTAAAGCAATTATTTCATGTTATATTGAGACATGATTTTTTTTAAAGAATATGAAACAAGTGAATGGATTATTTATATTTTATATGAAGTGAGATGAAATAATACTGTGGTACCTTTCTTATTATTAAAAGATGTTTCCTCTTGTGCTATATTTAATAATTATAATGTGTCAAATGTGAAGGTAACAGCAGTACAACACGCTGCTATGTTTTGTATCTTTTTAATTAGCTCATGGACAAAGTGAAAGTACGTTCGTTATATCTAGATCAATCGGTTTGCTGTGACAAGTTCGAGTACTGAATGTAGGACGATTAATCCTGCGATATTATCAATCCTTATCCTGTGAACAAACGAAAATAAAGGCCGAAAATTGTAACATGGTTTTATTTCCATCAGGAGAACAGATATGGAAGAACTTTTAGGACATTCGGAAACGATTTTTTCGGATTGTGAAAGAGGTTCTAATAATGTACACAAGATTACAAAACTTTACACAAAGTTTTATTAACCGATATCTTACAACATGTGACAGCGCGGCTACGCAATTAGTTAGTGTCTGTATGCGTTTCGTGTATATCCTTTGCTTAAAGCATAGCATAAAATATACTCTCGTAGCACCTTAAATAGAGATATAAGTTAGTAGAGATGGTCGTTAAGAATAAGAAAAATGATTTGAGCAGGTGTACGTGGATTCCCTCAGCGGAATTCCTTCAGCAATGCGGGCAACGTATCATACCGAAAACGTCACATTTGGCGCACTTTAGGGCGACGAATTCCACGGTGAACTCGTTACGATGAACGGATCTCTTGCTGCCATGACAGATGGGACATAGCAGTCGCTGGAATCCACCGCAATAGGTACAAACAGCGCATGCATCCTTACACTGAAACGCAAACGTTTCATAATGTTGAATTAAGCACATTACAAAACTAATGATAATTTTTCGTTGTGACAGTTGACAGATCTTAGTACAACGATTTGTACTGAAGCAGCACACGACCATTTGCGAAAACATTTTTCATTACACTGAGAAAAAAAAGACTGCAATTACCATAATCTAACTATAATTTATAATCATTTTTGGTGACAACCATATATTATTTTTTTATAGAGCTATAAATATAATTATTATTACTAAAATTATAGCAGTAATAATAAAGCTTCTGTTATAATGATTTTATCATGTGTTATTATAGTTACAAATCTTTCTCTCACAATATAGCGCATTAAGGAGACTCCAGATGACACAGCTAATGTACGCAAACTTTACATTTGCTTAATATTGGTCTACATTTATATAGATAATTATGCATATCATGTGTGTGTAATATTTGTTAATGTTGGCGTATATTAATCATGTCATCTGAAATTTAAAAAAAATTCAAGAGAAAAATGAGAAATTTTGAAGAAGGAGAAAAGAAATATCAGACCATTTTAGTAGAAATATTGACTCGTATATATGAAAAATATTTCAGTAAATGGCAACCATATATTTGATTCAATTGAAAACTAAACTACAATTGTATCCTCCTTTACTGCATGATTGCAAATTGCATTGTTTTTTGCCAATCTATAAATCCGATCACATAAATTAGAAGTGGTTTAAGTTTGTGATAAAATAATTAAAAATATCCTTAATTTGAAATTTATCCTTATTGAGACAAGAGAATCTTATTCTCGGGGAAATGAAATTCAAATTGTAGTTGTCACCACAAAGTACGTTTCAATATTTTAAACTACAGTTATAATCAAAACAGATAATATAAAACAGACGGACATTATGGCTGGTATTCACAATCCATTCTTATTTTAAAATCATCTTAAGTAATGTCTTAATACGGTTCTGTGATCGGCTTATGATATCTTAAGAACGTATTTAAAACGGTCTTAAATATAATAACCGGCTCAGAATACCGGCCTTTTTTTGTAGAGCATATTATTTCCTCATTCGATGTTTTAAGTCCTTTAGGTTACCGGTGTCTTCATTATCTTTCTTTAAAGTCTTTTGTCACATAATAGATTTACAAATTTGAAAATATCGATACGATCTATTAGCATAAAACAGCAGTCTAATAGCATTTTAACAATTAATTAGATAAATTCCGTGTGACAACAATGTTTGAACAGAATCTTCTATCGAACCTTATTCATTACAAAACTGTAGTTTTCACTTTCACTTTTACTTGTTACTAACTGCAAGTCTAATACCTAAAAATGTAAATCAACTTTAGTGGAGTGCATAATGAGTTCGCGTGGAATAATGACTAGCTCTTAGGTGAATATTAAACTTGTTTAAATATAAATGTTCCGTCAAACATGACGTATTAGAGATTAACATGTATACAAATAAAAAAAGAAATGCACTATATATAAGTCTAGAAACATTAATATATTATTGATCTTTTTTCTTTATTTTATGCATATTAAATATATTTCATCGAAAATTACTCTATTTTATTTTGTTAATACTTTGCGTTTTTAAAAATATTAAGTCTCATAAATTTTTGATACACATTTATCCAAATTAATTTTAGATTCTTTTTCAAACTTTTATCTCTGTATAAAATAAAAAATTTATATTAATAAAACTATTAAACAAATCATTAAATAAAAATTACCGATGTAAATAAAATTATTATACAGATACATATTTGAAGAGTTTATATGCAACAAGATTGGTATGTGACACAGAAATAACAATGGCCGCATAGATGTAAACGACCTTTAGTTGTAGCAAGGTAAACCTGAATTGCACGATAAAATTTATGATCACGATGGAAAAGGAGGTGGGTGGTTAGACGGGGAGAGAGAGAGAGAGAGAGAGAGAGAGAGAGAGAGAGAGAGAGGCACGTACTTTAGATAAAAGTGAAAGGATCGTACAACCTTGCATTTGCAACTACTTGTGTTGTTTGTATATACGTTTCATCACACTCGGCTGTTCTGTCTACTTTAGATTCTGCGTGGAAATAAATGCGTCGCGGGCGTATAACGCGATCATGCGAATCGTTCGAATCTCGATGATGGATAGCGTGTAAATCTTAGATAGAGACAATATCGAATCTTTTTCATACCCTCTGAATACTGGGTATTTTTATTACTTGCTTGGAGGCTTCGAATTAACTATCTAAAAATACATCTTGTTACATAAGTTTCCTTTTATAAAATTACGAACTGCTATTTTTTTCCAGTATAACGTTGATGCAATTAATTCGAGTCTCCACCGGATTGTTACGAAGGTATATAATTATATTTCTCGATATTATTACCTACATTTGACGTCAGGAACTAAAAATTCAATGAGAGTAATCTAAATTTAAAATGCAGGCGGAAGTTATGTATAACCGTTTCTCCGTTTCAAATGGTTTTACTTGAATATGCCAGCTTACGAAACTTTACGCGAGTCTATTAACTAATGCGTCATGACTTCTGGATGTTAAAGTTAGTGTCTGATCGTATTTGTTACATATTCATGCGGATTTAAATTGCTACAGCAAACACAAAGAATGTACTTAATATAAGTGCGCAATGTAAGAAATGTTAATCGATAAACTCCAACGATAAATTATTAACAATATAATATCTTATAGGATCATATATATATGATACAATCTATAGAAATCAATGCCTTAAACGGTCTAGCTGGATTTTAAATATTTGTATGATTCTGTGTGAATTTGTATACTACGTATATATAGTCCTTTAAAATGTGCAGAAATAATTTTTGATAAATTATTAATTCCACGCTTCAGCGAATGGCATATCCAAGTTGAAGTGCATCTCGAGGCGAAGAGGATATTGCGAATATGTGCAATAGGATTTTCTATCATAGCTGACAAAATCAGCTTACCTGGTAAGGCTCCAGTATGCGACGTAGTTCTCCCGATTCGTTAAGTCGCTCGACAGTGTCAACACCCTGCAACAAGGAAAAACATTGTGAAATGCAGGCATTTAATAGTACATTTAAACTATTCGAGTTGTCCGACGCTTTCTTTCCGCCTCGTTCATTTCGTCATTAACTAACGACTATGCCGTAAACAGAAATTCTCCGGCATGTCGCGTGCACGTCACAAGACTTTCTGTCAAATGGATGGAACTCGCGGCATACGTTTCAAGAGTTTCAAGACATGGCGATGTAGCATTCTTGTCCTCGAGGAATGCGACTGTAATGAAAGAATTTTATCGTATTTCTTCTCCCGTATCTTTTCTCACGTATATATAGCGTAATTCTATGCGTATCCATGCGATAATGGCCGTATCATACATTTTCATGCCGCTGTTAATGAGGCTTTTAATGAAGCACGCGATAACTAGTTTGCAGATTTGACGCACCGCTGATTTATTTACAGGAAGAAAATTTCGCTCTCTCGTCTTGAAAGATTATCTTTTAAACATCATTAAACATTTTAGATTAATTGTATCACTAAGTATTTTAGTAAAAAATTTTCGGTTGATATATATATATATATATATATATATATATATACATGAAAAAAACGATTTTGCAAAACATCTAAAAATTTAGATCAATACAAATCTAAAAATAATTTTATTGGACCATCAAATTAATTATATAGGGAGCACAGGCATAATAAAACAATGCTACACTGAAAAAAAAGATTGGCTGCTGCAGCAAATTAGATGGTCAAATATGGCATAGCATTTTTAATTTGTAGCAGCAGCTAAATTTTGATTGCGTTAGCTTATCGAAATCCTATACTAACATTGCAAATAGGCTAACGCAACCAAACATTGGCTGCTGCAACCAGAAATTGGCTGCTGCAGTCAATTAAAAATGCTATATCATATTTTATTATCTAATTTGTTGTAGCAGCCAATCTTTTCTTTCAGTGTACAATTTTCATATTCGAGCAATCAACTTGAGCATCTGCATTTACTTATTTTGATGGTAAACAAAATTATTTTTAGGGCTAGTTCAATTTTTAGATATTGTAATTCTTTTTGTGCCAAAAAAACGTTGAACTATTTAAAAATTTGAGTAGATACAGATCTATAAAATAGTTTTATTAAACTATCAAAGTAATACATAAGTAATTATCAAACATGATAAAGAATGTTGTAAATAGTTTTTATTATTTTAGTAATCAGTTTGAGCGATTTCCCATTTTATTTCTTATCAAAATGGGAAACTTTAATAGAATAATAAAAACAAAATTATTTTTAAATCTCTATATATCTAAATTTTTAGCTACATCAGCAAGATTGTTCTTTCCATGTAGAATGTACGACGCGCTTGTGAATGCGAATGAAGCGGCATTTCGAAGATGCTCGTTCGTCAGTACTCATCTTGTAATCTCGTGTCTGATGTAATGTAATAGAGGTTTTATTGCGGTTGTAGTTGCGACGATGTACTCCTTTCACTACGTATCGTGTAAACTGTCAAAAGATGTCATACGAAGATGGACAGCGAAAGCGAGATAAAATATTCAAATTGATGACAAGTGAGAACGAAATAAACATATCGAAGATGCTTTGTCGATTTTCGGCACCAGTCGGCTATTTCGTGCGAGATAATTGTATGACGCGGTCGGATAAGAATGCAGTTCGGGTAGCTTTATGTATGTACACTTGTGTGCTATAGACACCAGCAATCGTAAAGCGGTGTAACAGGCAATCGCACCTCGCGTTCTCTCCGACGGCCTTGGATCAAATAGTTTGACATTTCACTTAATACGCATATATCTATTCGACTATCGGTTGCTGGAAGTAATTCTTGAGAAACGGATACCATACGGAGGCAGAGAGGGAAAATAAAATAACACAGCATGATTGTGTATGAAAGAGACTCTAGTTAAAGATATGCCATTTATATTCAGTATTTTTTTTTATTAAAAAGATTGATATGTTTGTCTTCGAGAAAAATTTTGAAAAAGGAAGTTAATGTGAGAACTCTTAAAAAGTCAAATACACAGAAAGAAGATTTTGCTGAAGTATCTAAAAATTTAGCATACAGATATGAAAGTAATTCTATTGGATTATCAGAATAATTATGTAAGACACTCAAACTGGTTACTAGAATGTTAAAACTTTTCATAATAATGTTCTTCAGGTTTCAGATTCTTACGTAATTATTTTAATAGCTTAAACTAGTATTGTCGAATCTGTATCTAGTTAGATTTTTAAATAGCCAAATTATTCTTTCTGTGTATATGCCATTAATTTGAAAATTTTGAGATATATATTTTTATAATATTACAACTAAGAATATCGTCCAATAAATTTTTTTATTCTCTCTGTTTAAACCTCTTGTTTACTCATCACTGCCATCGCAGATTGTAACGTCGGATGGCAAAAAATATACAATAAAAATTCTTGCAAAATATTATTGACAATATAATATGAAAATATGTTTCAATAAAATAACATATAACTGACAGAATCGATTTGTAAAATATACCAAAAGCTGCTCCTTTGTTAATTAATAAATAACAAAATGTATCTGAAAATAAATTATATGTACATTACCAAAAATGAAATAAGCTTTACTTTGTCAAATTAATATTAATTTATAATATATAGAAATATATATGATTTAATTTCTCCCTGAAATAAGAATACACAGTTTTCGATATATTTTATAAGTTTATTCTATTGATTGCAGATGTTAGTCTATTGAAAAATATTTCTATTTAAATACAAAAATTTGCAAAAATTGTTCTTATGTGTTTTGTCTCTTCTGACGTTACAATTTGAAATAGTAGTGGTGAGGGAACAAAAGCCTTAATTCTTTATATCGAACAATTCACAATTTCAAATTTTTGTTAGAAAAACAGACTCCCTTGCGCGCTAGAATATAGTTCTATTCTATTCTACGCAGCGCATCCGCATTGAAAATATGAGTAATAAACATTTTTATCATATACACATATGTGGGATATTTATAATTTTATACAAGTGTATTGCTGACATCATTACCTTGGGGAAAGCGCGTGAATATAACTGAAGTTCATGATTATGAAGATCTTTACCATGTCATAATAATAAAAGCGGCATGCTCTTTTATGAAGGTATATAAAGACATCTCGCACCGCACATGATGATACGAACTTGTACTATCACCATCATGTATGACAGCAATTACGAACTATATTCAATGGAAACACACACACAACGATCGTTTACTGTGATCATTCCCAAGTGCTGAAACATTTAAGTGACCACTACGGTAATGATTGTTTGTGTCGCTAATTCCTAATAGCTTATTCTTGATTAGGTAATTTCTCTATTATGACTTGGTATCTAATTGGATGGATAACATTGCAAATTATAATCTAGTTGTGCAAATCATATTTCACTCTTTAAAATAAATATTTATTAAAATCAAAAGAATTAGTAATTAATATATATAAAAAGTTATGTATATTAAAGCTTGTATTTTTCATTTGTATTTTGAGGAAGTAATGCATTATATAAGGAATTTGTTATTTTGTTTTATATGTTAAACTTTTTGTTGTGTTTCTCGATTTTCTATTTTATTTTCTTTTATGTTTCAATGACAATTTTACAAGAGATGCAACGTAAGATCTGTGAAACATGATACTACATCTGAGAATTGTATACTGAAATAGAATACTTTGCTATCTTCGCTATCGCATTTTGTCATTGTATATACGAGAATACAGTTCCAAAAATAGAATCCTATTGGATTTCTTTAAAATAAAATATTTCGTTACTCTTTTTCGTTCAATCGTTCTATTATCCATTTAGTAACTATAAATTTGCATTTTACATGCTTTACTTAATCAATTATAAAAATAATCATTTCTATTATACAACAAATTTAAGCCCTTCATTGACTCATTTTTTCACTTTGTACAGAACAGATGCAATTTGATATAAAATTTTCGTTTGTACATTTATTGAATTTTCGCTCGACAGTTATCTTTGACATTTCACGTCATCCATCTCCCGGCTTTCTCGATGTCGAATATCCCTAGTTGCATAATGTGTTATCGGCCTTGTACAAATTCTTCGTAAAGCGTAAGAGGATGGATTCGAAAGGATCGTAGAGTACTCGAAAGCTAGTATGCGCAATATAACTTTTCTTATTAGAAGTTATTCCACCTGTGAAACGGCTGAGAGAGAGAGAGAGAGAGAGAGAGAGAGAGAGAGAGAGATATTGCTATGAAGAAGAAAACAACTTGGTTGACGAATGTCAAACACAGATGACGAAACGTTCAACGCCAACTGCTCACGTTTTATTATATGACGTTTTGTATAAAGCGAGTTTACATTCCAAATATATTTTAAAATAACTACAGAACATAATTTCTGATTTAAACCATGCATATTATAAACGGGAATACATTAAATAATAAATTTATGCTGATATAATGCGCATTAATGTCCGAATTATAATTCATAAAAGTAATAATATTAAGTGAAAATGGACTGAGAAATGTTTAATAGAAATAAATAAAGAGACCTATACATTATATTAAATATAAATACAAGTATTAATTATAAAAAAAACGTTTCCAGAGCTACGAACGTATACACACTTTATGCAATATAAATTTATTAATTTATTTATTAATTTTCAATAATATTTTTCCATATTTAATTCCAACTTTGATCAACATTCTTTTAATTAATAAATATAATCAAAGTCAATTTCTAGTGTTTATTTCTTGTTTTATTGAATTGTTATTTAAATTATGTCATGTTTTTTAATTAATATCTTTATTAAAACATGTATTTGATTATATATCAAAACTTTTTTTTAATCAATATTTTATTCTCATTTTTCATAATTTTTTCAATAAGTTTAAGTTAAAAGTGCATACATACCCCAATGTATTGACCATCGACGAAAAGCTGCGGTAATGTTACGACTTCTGAATTGGTTCGATCCCTGAGTTCGGTCTGTAATTCCGTATCGCGGAATAAATCTGCTTCGTCATACTTGACCATGTTTGTCCATAACATCTGCTTCATCTTCATACAATTGGTAAAGGTCTCTCTAACGATGCCCAATGATGTCGTGTAAAGTACCACTCTGCCCTTTTCTCTTTCCACGTAAGCCTGAAATAGGATGTAATAGGATGTTGTTAAGTCTTGTAATAAGATTCTGAATAATATATATATTCTTAGATTAAATTAAATATTAAAATCCCATTTTGTTGAAATTTTTACAACAGTAAGATGACTACTTCTATGGCCTTACATTATGGCGAACTTCAGTACATAGTTATTGCAATACATGTATATTTCTTCGCATAAAATAGCTATAAAACGCATGTCGTAAAATAATCAAATACTGATTTTATGTTTTATCAGTTTCCAAAAGACAATTGAGCTTCTCTGTTATAAATTTGTCTAAGGGTTCAAATTATCGAGCCGAACATCGAGCCAAGCCTGCATCCATATTCAAAGATTTGATATGAATTTATATCTATTTCGATAATGTGGATGTGTAGAATCTCGGTAGAATCTTTGAATGTAGACGCAGGCTCGGCTTTCGGTTCAATGTTCGGCTCGATCATAGACTGAACGCACCCTTACATAAGACTTCTAAAGATCAATTGTGTATCTTGAAACAAGGTAAAATTTAAAAGAAAACAAATCTATTAAATATATTGATTAAAAATTATAAATATTTTCTAAAATAAATTGATTCACTTATTTATTTTTTAGGATAAATATAATTATAAATATTTTCTAGAGAATTTTTTCTCGTTTTTGTAATTTTCATTTTAAGACTTGCAATCAACCCTCTGGTTGTCAGAAATGGCATCAGAAAAGTAAGAAAATACATAATAAAAATTCTTGCAAAATATATTAAAATAAAATCATTTTTCAATAAAACAATATTTGCAATCGGTAGAATAGTCTTATAAAATGTACCAAAAATTCTGTTTTTTTCTATTTTCGGAGAGAAAAAATTATATTTATTTCTATATGCTATTAGTTTGATAATTGTTACTTGTTTGATAGCTGTAAACTTATTTAGTTTTCGACACAATTCAATTACATATAGTTATTTACTGACGAAATAAAAAATTTATTTATAAAATAAAGGAAAAATTTCGATACGTTTTGCAAGTCTGTTGTATTGATTACAAATGTTATTTTATTGAAAAATATTTCCATTTTATTTTAACACATATATTTCAAGAACTTTTATTATATCATTTCTCGCTTCTTACGTCACAATCTGAAATAATAATGCTGAGTGGTCAGAGATCTTAATAATCAAGTTTCACATCATGTTCATATCTTTATGTACTAATAAACAGGATACTTTCTAAAAGCGTGATTTGTTATGGTTAACGACTTCTTAAACTTTTATTTTCTATAAATATTATCGTATTTTACGGATGGGTGTTTACTTTAGTTATGTACCTATAACATTATACGTTGATTCTGCAATGATATTATACTCAAAGAATAATAATAACATTGATGAATTAATAAAAGCATCAAAACTAACGATAAACGTGAGGCTTTAACGTTTCCTTTTATTTATCGGTGATCGATTCTTGAATAAGCACGGGTAACAATTTTTATATGGAAGAGAGACCTCTTTATGGTTCGGCGATTCAATCACAAGTCATTCGAACTTCGATTCTTGTTCAGTAATGCGTGCACTCATTGGCCGTTTTTTTTTACAATCGATTTCGTTGGCACGTGCAACAACTATTAGCTTTTACCGTGCATCAGTATGCTTGATAGTTTGCAAGAAAAGTGATTGCTTGTTATTATTTTCTGTATTATTTATTACTATATTTTTTGTAATATTTATGACAGCAACATTATTACATTTATTATATTTGCTGTTACAAAAGATATATAATATATATGTTAGAATTTCATTCATATAAATTGCATTTTTGCAACGAAATGATCTAATTCATCATTTACGTAAAAAAAATGTCACGTTTCGTTATGACATAACGTCGTATAAAATTTCACATACCAGAGATGAATGCAATCTCTGTAATAATCTAACTGTCTTTTGAATTGCTTGTTTCTTGAGCGCGTGTGTATAATACTTAATATACTTTTCCAACTAAATTATGTAATGTCCTTTAGGTAGTCCTCTTGAGACGAAGATGGAAAAGGAGACAGTTGTAAGTAGCAGGCAAGACAGAGAAAGAGGAAGGGAGGGAATGATTGTGTTAAATTAGCTTTCACCGCGCAAAAGTGGCAAGGTAATTCAGTGTCGCGCATAATGCCGACAACGATTCTTCGTCTATAAAGCACTTTACGTAATTGCCATTCTCGGTATTTATGTACACACACAATGTACTGTTAGTAAAATCGTGTAGATATGATAATATTCATGTCACAAGGAAACCTTGCAAAGTATCAAATTCTGTTTTTAATGGAACTTTTTATATAGATTACATATTGTAAATAGATAAATTTAGAAAATATCAGTTAGTGCGGAAAAACGGTTTCAAGAGATAGAATCATCCCTCATAAATAAAGCAGTTTTTAGCTTCTTTTCATTACATTTTAAAAACTATTCAAGATATCAACAAATACTTATAAAAAAGTTTTAAAATAAAATTATATTTGTTTATCTCCACGTCAATAATATTTTTAAAAACTAATTATTTTATTTTCGAAATTCATACTTTCAAAATTAGTTTTTGAAAATATTATTGACAAGAAAATAAATTTAATTACAAAACTTTCGTATACATTTTTCATATCTTAAATAGTTTTTGAGATATAACGAAACATAAAAATCGCTTTCTTATAATTATATTTCAGTCTTAAAATCGTTTTTCCACATCAAATAATATTTTTTTAATTTATCTATTTACATAACAAATATATATATACAAAGTTTTATTAAAGTTAGAATTTGGTTTGCAAAATTTCTTTATTAGTATCTATTATATAATATCTAACATTACACGGAATCGATATGCTTCAATATCTTGCGTCCTTTATGACTTTTATTGCAACTTATACAGTTAATATATATATATACAAAGTTTTATTAAAGTTAGAATTTGGTTTGCAAAATTTCTTTATTAGTATCTATTATATAATATCTAACATTACACGGAATCGATATGCTTCAATATCTTGCGTCCTTTATGACTTTTATTGCAACTTATACAGTTACATAAAATAAATTATAGTATGTAAAAAAATTATTACCTGTCTTCATTAATATTACCTTTTTCATAAAAACTTTAGACTATCATTTATTGCACTTAAAGCGTACCGAATAAAATATATTCATATCGTTTAAACTGTTTGAAGAATATTGGTTATCGTACGAATTTGTTCTTTTTACAACGCGAACCTTTGAAACCTTTTACATTTATTTATTGGAAATCTCACATGAGAGCAAGCAAAATGTCATTATATATTTCCAAATTGACGGAACTGATTTTATATAGGGAATTTAACGTTAAAATATCAATGCGATCGTGAATTTAATGTATTAAATTTATTAAATCCAGTAGTTCGTAACATTCGTTGAGATTGATATAATTTTCGCTACGGTACGGCCATTTCATGCGCATATACAGAGCAATCGTGTCCGATCAGCATTATAGATCACCACGTGTTCGCTCGACACGACTGCTAATGAACGTATTTCAACGGGGAAACCGGACTTGTCGTACCAGGTGCGTGATCTGCACCATAAAAGCATATTGTAGAAGTGTGCACGGCAAAGATCTCGGCTAACCATTACTAATTTTTTGCTAACCTACTTGTTCCTACTGATACCCGTTACCCTACGCAAATGACACGTATAGTAATTGCCTTCGATCATAATTGCACACCGTCTTGAAGGAGGCAGAACCAATACAGTCACGTACACGCGAGCCAGATGGCCTAACAAAGTATCGTACTTCGCATCATAAGCTATTATAAACTATACTAGGGAACAAATTTTTGCGCATCTTCGTACATTCCGAATATTAAATTGAAGCTGTAATTAGAATTTATCACCACTCAAAAAAAAACCATTCAAATCTAATTAATTTTAAATTATTACATTAATATCAGACAAAGTTATTTTTATATTATTACATTATAACAGAAAGTTTTTTTTTTCTTTATGCTTTCATGATTTATTACATAATTCTTTTCTTCGATTAAAATTAATACTGTTTTACAAAGCAAGGAAAACGCATGATGTTAAGTGCATTTATTTTTGCATTGCTTCATTGACAATCGCCACGCGTATATATGTATAACTCGAATCTCTATTAAATGCGTCTTAAAAAGCGAAGGCAAGAATTATAATATAGCCTCGACTCAACACGTGTCCTTTCTCTGGTGGCTATCAATTTCATTTCCATACGTGAAAAAAATTAGATAAGGTCATCTATTTTTGTGCTCGTCTGTCCAGAAGCGTGGAAGTCGGTGTCATCCTCTTCGTTACTATCTTATTCTATCCGTGTTGCTTATATCCACTTTGGCTTCATATCACACGATACAAATACAAAGTGTTGTCGATTCTTAATTACACTTTTGTCTTTTTAATAATTATGATGTTATGAAAAGATGATTGATTATTACGAGCGTTTTAGCATTTTTCATGTAAGTTTCAAGAAAGTACAACTTTTCTTGCATGACCCATGTGAAAGGGATGCTTGCAAGAAAATAATTTATCCATCATGGTGTTCATTGTGGTTTCTTGTAGGACGTGTGTGAAGCCGGCGCCGATCATACGATGTGAATAACTTTTTGCACATCGCGATGATCTCACACAACATTATCTACGCCCCATGAATCTTACGATCCAATAGAGATCTCTTCAGACAGTGCGGCACAACATAAAAGGCATATTGTATATTCCTGGCTTGTAAAATTGCATTGTATTGTATGATATATTAGAATAGAAATATGAAAGTAAAAGCTATTAAAATTATTAATATATAATATTTATTCTTGGAATATAATTATGCTGTCTAGAAAATGTATGCTGCACTTTGAGAAGTTGTTTATAAAAAAGTACGATAACTTAAAAAGTTTTAAGAATATAAAATCTTCAAATAATTAGAAACAGCAGGAAATAGATTGTGTAACAAAAAGAAGAAAAAAAGCATATACACAAGTGTAAGAAACATAAAATATGTGAAAGTATCGGTTTTTTATTTAAAAAGTTTATATTACATTAATTTATAACAGATGGATATCTGCTATTTCTCCTTTAATTTATTAAAATCTCTCTACTTTCCCTCTTACAGTTTTATCTTTTTCCTCGTATCAATCTTGATATATGTCTTTTTTTAACATCTTTGATCACTGATCGGATGTAAATTAATCAACCTTTTCCATAATCTATAACTCTCGGAGTTCCCTTTCTGCTTTACCAAGTAATTAATCTCTAAAGAAAATAAATGCATTTTTATTTCAGCTTAGGGCTGCATAAACCATTTTGCGTCCATAGGCTAAAATATTGCGCTTTTTTAAGGTATGATGTCATTTGGGTAAAATTTTTTGAGAGTTACATTAATTTAAAAATTAATATTCTCAATATCTTAAAAAAAATCATTTATTTATTTGAAATACATAAATAGCAAAATGGATAGAACAAAAATGCACAATTTAAGAAAATAATAAATATATTTCCCATAATGAGAACAAAAAATAAATTTAATCGTTTTTCACTATTAATCACGCTTCATTATAAATCATCTTGTCTATCTAGAGACTTTAAATCATCTATAAACGACGTTATTTCAATGCTCAATATTACAAGAAAATTTTTTTTCTAAAATTTGCCTCCCCTAAAAATTTGCTGTCTTAGGCTATTCATTCAACACATGTCTTAATACGGTACTGTTTTAGCTTCAAAAATGATTTAGATTGTATCAATCATGTACCTGATTATCGAATGATTAATTAAACGTCGATGTACTAGAAAATATAATGCAAGCCGATAATGTATATGTAGCACGAGTAGTTTAATGAATCTGAATTTCACAAGCGATATAACCTACCGCAGAGCTCGGTGTGATATGCTTAGTGCGTACTTAAATGCAAGATAATTTCACGAGCGTTTAATGAAAGTTGCACCTGGCCGTACGTGTTACATACGAAATGACGGCACGCTTTGAACTAGCGATTAATTGAGGTAAAATGACTGTAGCCTGTAATGCAGACAAATCGAGGCGCCGAAGAGACGATTTCTCCGTAACTGGGATAATGTTACGAGAGATCAGGTCGCCCACTGACCGGAATTTAGCATGTTAACACATCGCTGATGTCGGAACACGTAAAAATACGTTTTATGTGGGCATAACGTAAATTTTATATAGGTATAATATTATTTATATCTGTTAATGTGTAAAATTTCCCTTTGTGACTTTTTATACATTTATTTGAAAAAGTAAATACTTTAAAACATAAAAATTATATAATGACTTTTTTTCTTCGAGAAATGTTTGTTATTCAAGCATTTATTGGAAGAAGTCTTAATACTTCGCAAACAAAAGTTGATATGCTAATACTTCGCCAGCGATAAATAAATCCAGCCACGCGCACAAATAAAAACGCTTTAACAAGTAATTAATATTATAAAACGTGTGGCTTAAAACGATAAAAATGCTAAAATTATAGTGACTTTTTTTCTTGTTTATACCTGTTAATATGTAAAATTCCTCTTTGTGTCTTAAAAATTTATTTGAAAAAGTGAATACACGCACGCACACTTTAAAATATAAAAATTATACAGTGGCTTTTTTTCTAAAAAGCGTATTTATTTGTGCGCGTGGCAGGATTTACTCGTTAACCAAAGGATTAGCATATCAACTCTCATCCGCGAAGTATTAAGATTTCTTTCAATATAAATACTTGGATAATAAACTCCGCTCGTTGTCACGTGACAATTTGCATCACGGACTAGAAATACTTATTATGAAGGGTGATTAAACGAGCGTGAAATTAAATTAACGATGTCACGTGTGCGATATAAAATGTTTATTTTTTCCTCATCTACTTAATATCTCCAACTATTTAGCATAAACAGCTTCAGATTAGCGAAACATCTTTTACATTGGCGAATTCAATGGCCAATCATCTAATCTGTATACTTATTGTCATATTAATGCCTTTGTGGCTCAACATCAGTGGCGTAATGACGACAGTGAGTGGTTAACGATTGCGACGCAATCAATGGCAGCTGGTTCAGTGCGACTCAATTCCTAAGAGAGCGGGAGGCGTAATGGAAGCCCGCTATACTCCGCTATTTCTGTAATAATGATCTCTAAATACGCGATACGACTTTCACGGCGCGCTCTCGTATAAGAATGAGATTCGAGTTCGTAATCGGAGTCGAAGAGAAAGGGATATAACGGAAAGGGATATAACTAATGTATACAGAGTGCGATGTACGCTCATCTTCAAGTTCTCACCACAGTTACTATCTCTTCGGTTTTCGACCGGAGACTCCGGCCTTTCGACCGAATCTTCAGTTCTTCGGCACATGGAAAAAAATTTCCGGCTAAAATCTTGATAATTTTTTTGTTGAGGGGGCATTTCAGTTTAGAAAAAGTGGCCTATTTTTGAAAATTAAAAAAAACGGTTGCATACGTTTATCTACGCTTTTACACATCTACTCTCTAAAACTTTTGAAATGAATTGTCATTGAGGAGTGAAATCTCACTCTTAAAGATTGAAAATTGAGCTACTCTTTTTCAAGTCTGGCTCAATTATTGTTCTTTAGAATGAGATTTCACTCTGAAGAATTTAAAGCGTACTTGTACATGTTCAGTAAATATACTTTAATTTCAGTACGACTAAATGTTTATTAATTTTTATGTTACTACGTAAAATTAAAAGCAAAATGTAAAAAAAACATGTGTTGATGATTGACATGGTTGCAGCTTTTTTCAACTTAACCGAAACAAACAATTTTAAAGATTTTTAATTATTATATGGGAATATAATCTAGAGAATAAATGAATAAAAATTATAAATTATTAAAATGGCGCTGTGTTTTTAAAAAAACACCAGTATCGATTTTTTAACAAAATTTTTGAATTCAACATATGTGAAAAAATACATAATTTATAAATATCGTAATAATCATAATATGATAGAGAGACATGTATTGTATATTACAACTGTATTCTAAACTTCGGAACACATTTTTTTCCGAGAAATCATGTTTTTCATTTAAAGTGGGTGTAATATATACATATGCAAAGTTGAACTAAATAATTAGCAATTTCTGAGAAATTACACCCACTTTAAATGAAAAACATGTTGATTTCTCGGAAAGACCGTGTTCGGAAGTTTAGAATACAGTAGTAATATAAAAAATGAAAGTTTATCTCTAATTAGTGATATGGGGACTATACGATATAAATCCTCCTTTAACTTAAAATGCTAATATTCACTTTTCTTGAGTTTACATTCAATATTAGCTGCCTTTGAGCACGTTGATAGAATACAAAAGCTCTCCAATTTTTTAAAATATCCATATCTCCGTTATATATTTTAACGAATATTAATAAAACCAAGAACTTATTTTTGAAATTTTAAAATATTTTAAAAAATGTGATAAAAAATTATTTATCGTCGATTTTTCTGATTTTATTCGAAAATTCTAATCTTATCTTTAGAGAACGTAAAGAATGTACAAAATAGTATAAATTTTAGTAATGGTAATTTTTGGCACAAGACGCAATGTTACTCTTACAGCACAAGGACGTCCTAAAGACACCTAGAAGACATCCCTATGTCTTCTGGAACATCCTATAAGGTTGTTTCTAGGATGTCTCTCGGATAGTGTGTTGTATGGAAATGACATTAAATTGACATAAAATTCAGTGAAACTTTCGTCAAGTCTCAGTCACGATGACATGTCATCTCAACCTTATCGTGAAATTGAGTGTTACTTGGGATAGTAATCTCCAGCAGGAGAGCCAAATCGGATAAATGATGTTTTCTTTAGAGAAAGCACACTACAAGAAAGTTACAATTTTATCAATTTCGACAGTAGTTGTCGGTTTCCTGCAGAAGAACCGTTGATGTCCAGTAGAACACTATCGAAAGATAGCAACCGTGGTTGTCATATCCTGTGATTGCACAAGACAATTGGCATACTCTTGGAGACATCGCGATCAACATTGGTGCAACATGACCAGACGCCCGAGACAAATGTATTAAAAGGTAAAAGCTTACATGCACCTGCAACGCCTAAGCGTATATCACCGCCGGGCTTGAGATATGATCCCGTCGGCGAAAGACAAACACTTTTGCGGGTGTGCTTAACGTACATAAAGGTGTTACGCTCGAAACATATAACTTTAGACCGCGTTCTATCTTAGTCTCGTTTTTTTCTCCATTTTGATTACGTAATGGCGAGTTTCGTGAGTGGATGGTACAAATAATAAAAGTCACGTGGCAGAATGGCCGGCAGAATATACGATGCACGTGACCCCCATAGCGGATAAAGAAAGAAATCTTTATCGTTTTTCGCATTCGATAAAGTACGTCATCGCGATTTAACCCCGTTCCCTACTAAAACGTCAAAGAAAGAACGTGCTTCTATCGTTGCACGTGCGACCAAGTTCTGTATCTGCGTCGCCGCGTGCATCGTGGTGATGTCAGGCGAGATCTGACCTTTGTCGGGATAATCGATGCAAATGTGCCGTCGTCCGATGAATGCATTCTGCCCAGTTCCTCTCTTAAGGTCTACACGAGCATGACGTAATTTCACGTGCATTTCTCGCCGAGGTCCGCAATGGAGACGTGCGATCGATGGATCTCCTCGTTTAAAGAACACATCCGGCCAAACTCCTGCTGCACCGCATATCACGTGCGTATATTGGCATGCAACTTGCGTTGTTCGGCTTGACCTACCTCATGTAGCGAAATGTCAACCGCGAATTCATACGCACGAGGTTACATGTGGTTTTGGCATGGGAATACCGTCACATGTTCTGGTCGATCATTAAATCGAGTATAATTGCGGTCACGGATTGGTTCGCACGAGTTACGAGGGGCTCAATGAAATCCGTGGATTATTCCGAAAATGTAAATCGTGCGAAGCGCATTATCCGGTATCGTCTGGTATCGCCACTTCTACTCACCACTTCGCGTTTCTCGTCTCGTCATTTAAAATTACAATCTGAACAATTATACAAACAGAAAGTAAACACACCGTAGACAATCGCATACCGTGGAGAATTTCATTCGGAACAGTGCTTTATACTTTGTTTAAATACAAAATAATATAAGAATCTACTTTTTCCATTTTACTGAAAAGAATTCCTTTTCCTTTAAATATGTAGCTTATTATTATCATATCTTTTTATATCGTATAAATATCTTCCCTTTATGTTAAATTTGCTGTCTTTCGAACAAAGAGTTATGAGAGATTAAGTTTAAATATAAAAGCCGTTTTATAAATAGAATCAAAAGTTTATTATATTTGCATTTCCGAGCCGTAACCCATTTTACTTTCAAGTAAAATCAAAATATAATAGAATTGTTTAATATAATTCATTTTGAGTTCTTCGACTGACATTCACGAAGCAAATCAGAGCACAAGCTGAAGTTCGATTTCGTTGAAATTGAAACTGAAAGCTTTCACTCCTTATTACATGTTCAATGTAGATCTACTTGTAATCTCCGTAGTAATTTCCGAATCGATTTCTTGCTCGAGCACTTCTTGTATAATTTTATTATTGAAATCGTATTAATTATAAAATTACTTTTAGTTTAATCTATACGCTTCAGTCGTATTTCTTTTAACAAGGAAATTCTACTTAATTATAGAATTAGTTATAAAAGTATTATAATTTTTAAGTGATCGTATAATGATTTTTTTAATAAAGAATTAATATATACATATTAGTACAATATAAAATAGTATATTAATTTAAAAAATCATTTTTCACTTACACAGATAGAAATTATAATTTCTCGAAACATGATATTAAATCTATTGTGTATATACTATGAATAATATATTCAATTCTAAATAATTCTATACTGTGAAAAATATCGGTGTGAATTTAACACCATGCGACATGTTTATAAATTTTCACCATATTAGTGTTAATGTTAAAATCAATACGATGAGGATTATACAGACATCGCATGGTTGTTAAATTTACGCCGATGTTTTTCAGAGTGTACATATAAAAGAATCATTTCCTGTTTATCAACTACTTACTACTCAACTACTGTGGAATTCTTTAGTTAATACGTGCTTCTATGTATTTCGACACACGTAACCAAGCTTGATTATGCGTCATCAAACAACACATCATTACGAAATCAACGATGAGAAATCAGCTTTTTACTCATCTCCAATAATAAAATGCATTATGATTGTATCGAGAAGCAATAATCATTTCGCAAGAGTTGGTGGGTGCCGCACGTCCATCAGAACGAGGTGTGAATCCGAAGAAGAAAGTGCACTTTCATAAGTATGCTCAATTATTTATGCGTGATTGCAACCGCGCGTCCGCCGCAGAAATGTCAACGATCTCATGACTAGAAAGGAGCGTTATATTACCGTGTCGACATTCTCATTGTGAATATCGCAATATAATGCCAATATTGTTGAAAGTATTTATGAATTCAATACGAAACATTTCCGCAGATCGTTTTCGGTGTTATTGAATTGCAAAGTAGCTCTAATGGAAAATTTTTCTTTGATAAGATTAGCTGATTATAGATCTGCTTTTTATTGCTGTACTCTCTGAACTGGCGCACACGGTGCAATAAGTTGAAGTGAAACAAATATACGTTTATTTCACTTTCGACTTATCGTGTGTATCAGTTTAGAGAGTGCAGCAGTAAAAAACCAGATCTTATGTTGCATCTGGAAATTCAGACAGAAGTTACACACGGATTAAGCTTGTGTGACTTTTAATTAATTAAATGTAGAGTCCGTGCGTTTGCGATTCGAATATTATTGCCAGAGGCAAATAGGAAATGAATTGCAACTCGTGCATTCCGTGCAAGGTTGAATGTGCGGGATTAGAAATTTTCTAAGCCAGAGAAATGTGCGCGTTTTTTCCTTCACGGTTTAACATACCGTGCATTATTTCTTTTATGTCACGGTTCGTGGCAAGTGGAAAATAATGTGTAACTTTAGAATATTAACGTGTGTTGGGACTCGAAATGAGTTCAATTGCTTCAAATTGCGGGGAAATATGGCACGTACAGTATTTACAATATTAAGTAAAATAGACCGAAAAATCTTTAAACATATATAAGAGAGAAGAAAGCCATTTTCAGTCAAAGCGGGTCTTGGCGTTCAGTAATATATATATGAATATACAAATAAAATTATTAGTTCTATAGACTATGCGCTTTGTATGTACATTTATCTAGATTGTACCAAATACGTATCAGTAATATGTAATTCCCGTTATAATTTTGGAATATTATGTTTCCGTTATAGATCTGGTAAACCGGTTTCAGATCAGACAGAATTCTCCAAATTTTGGGTTACTCGTGTCATGCGTACAAACATATGCAAATGAACACCTGTGCTCTTTCATCATTTAATAACGGTGCATCAGCTACAAATTACGAAGCATCGAGTAATGTTTGTTGATGAAGTACATTTTGTTATTTTTCATTGCTGAACGTAAACGCGCGTGGCAATTATTCAGTTCGAGTCATATGGTTGATGAGAATATAGATCCTTGCTCAATACATATATATATATAGATTACTCTTAGAATGAAAATTATTTTTATTTTCAAAAACAAAACAAAGAATTGTTTTGAACTGGATATGATTATAGATGTGATTTTTCCAATACGCTATGAATAAGATTTCTGTATACCTATCTATGCATCTTTTTTATTTCAGAATTAAGTCATGATTCACATTTCACTTTTATTAATAAATGCAAGCATTTATTTTTGAGATTCTATAGTACACATAACGTAAATTATTTGTTAAATACGCTTACTTACTGATAAAAGTGAGGTGTGAATATATGTCCTATGTATTATACAAAAAAGAAAAATGCAGCTACATTTTTCAATAATTATATTGTGTAAATTTTATTTATCTTTTTAAATATTTCATTAGTGAAACAATTAATATATATACAGTGAGTACAAAAAGTATTCGTACAGAGAAAATATAAAAAAAAAATTTTATTTTTAAAAAATAAATATTATCCAGCGAGAAATGAGTCATCGAATTGATGTCGGATCGATATAAATTCGATGATTTTAACATCAATTTGACGTCGATTCGACGTTTAATTAACGATCATTTCTTGTTGGATAATTAACAATTTATTCATAAAGAATAAAATAGACTGTATGTTTCTTAAAATTATGTATACCAAAATGATGTGTATTAATTATACAAAATATATCATCCGAAAAATAAGCGAAAATTAAAAATTGTATTGTTTGAATGCCAAAAAGTATTCGTACAGACGAGAAATTTAGCTTTTAAAATCAGGAATACATACTAAGCTCGTCTGTTTATATCAGAACAGAATGTATTCATTATATAAAATTGCTAATTAATGTTTATTTTCTACAAATAAAACTTTTTTAATAACAAATTTCCTTGTACAAATACTTTTTGCTCTCACTGTACATAAACATGAGATGCTTTCTATATTTAACAACTCTAAATAGCTAATAATATTACAATAATGGCTTTTTCACATAATATGCTAATTCAAAATCATAATTAATGATTTTAACAGGTATTAATTCTATGTTAACTTCAAAACATGGAACTATTACGAGATTACTCGTATACGTATATATGTTACAAGTGTTTGTTTAATAATCCATTAGTAAATTCAATATCTGCATTACTATATCTTGCTCACATGGGGAATGGTGTTACGACAATATCGTAGATCCTATTATTAGATAATTGGAAAACAAGATGCTAAGTAAAGGACAAGCTCACGCCGCACGGTTTCGAATTTCTTGATAAATATACTAGTTGAAGAAAGCTTTTGTAAAAAGTTTAAACGTACGTAGGAAATTAGCAGGGAAAACATGAGCATAAAGGAAATACGAGACGACGACGAGGGCGAATTTAAAATGCAAAAAAATACGAGGGAAGATGCTTAATCGAATTCAAGAAGAGGCTAAAACTACTACAGTGCTGTTGTTGCTGTCGCTGTGGTGGCCTCTTTGACCCGCTTTCTCTTTTCCCACCCGATTTGTCTCGTGGACGTGCCTAGCGCGTTTTCTTCAACCGGGAAATTCATGAAGTCGACCTCCCGTCATCTGCCACCGGCGTTTAGAGGCCTCGGCGAATCCATCTCTCTTGAATACGCGGAATAGCAGGGAGCCTCGTAAAAGCGGAAATCGGTAGATGAAGTAGGTCGTTCGTCTTAGCCATCCGGTGTCATCGGCATCACTTCGTTAGCAAAGCTAATACGAGTTATTAGTAATTCAGGTGTACTTACATAAGTCATTTACGTTACGCCGTTAGAACTTTCCGAATGATAGAAATGCGAAAGTATATTTACATAAAGGAAGTTTGCAACTTTACATGTCTGATTTCAAAAGACCATTATCGTTTGGCGAGATGCGACTTACGGCATTTCATTGACGGCACGAAGTCTATTAATTTAATTTCGCGAAGAGTCTATCAATTTAATATTTGATCGACGTGTATTTGATTTCGCGCGGCAGAAATCAATTCGTACAACGAAGCAGTTCAAATGAAGCCGCGTACAATTATATCGAGAGACAGATGAAGCCCAATCAATACGATTCGCGGGGATAATTTTCGTAATGAAAAAGAAAGAAAGTTGGCCCCACGGAAGCAGACGACGAAGTAGGTCATATCTGTTTCTCGTTTATCATCGGTTATTTCACCTTCCTCACCACACGGTTGGTCGCCAAGCTACCGAACTGGGTTGCGTGCATACACGTGTGAATCAAGCTTCATGAAAATTTATAGTAATGCTAAATGAGAGTAATGCTACTTAGCTTGCGATCAGCATGCGTAGACACGTCCACCGATACCGCGCGCATAAAGCCCGAAGCAATGAAGCTATCTGTTTGATCAGAGCAAGACGCGATCGGGATTTCGAATGTGACGAATGTGCGGAATTTCATAGAAACGTTATTACGAAAACGAATTAAATTAATGGTTTCGGGAACAATTCGCAATCACTCTCTCATTTTACGAATAACCGTTAATTTATCGCTGTTCCACTTTCATGAGAAAGTACATATTCCGAGAAATTCCAACAGGCCATATTATCAGTTGAATGCGTCAATATGCTTTTATACGTTAATACGCCTAACAAAACTGATAATTATGTAACTATAGTTACGCACTGATAAAATGTGTTCGAGTAAGGAAAATGACTAGTTTTCTTCTAAAAAAAGAAAGTTTTATTTCAATTCTTAGTTACTTAATATACAGGGTGGGGAAAAAGTACCGGGACACCTGAATATCATAGAAAATATAAATATTACAGAAAAGTGTTTCAGACAAAAGTTGTAGGGTTCCAAAAGATCTATTTATTGATCATATCCGTTTGACCTTGCATGACGTCTTCAAGGTCAGATCAAGGTCAGATCAATTTTTTTAAATGAAACACCTTATTTTTCATTGCGTATTCTTATAGCATATCTCGAGAGCTTTCCAAAACACTATAATAAAATATTTTTTCATGAAATACTTTTGGAATTATAAGGCTTGAAAGTTATAGTACCGCCGGCATTAGCATTACGCAAGGTGTCCCGATCGACGGCTAAAACCTCTTGAATGTCGTTCAGAATCATGTTCTGGATAACATTTGTTAAGATCAAAGTCACTGGAGATTGTTTCTTTTATTTAACGTCAAACGGATATGATCAGTAAATAGATCTTTTGGAATCCTACAACTTTTGTCTGAAACACTTTTCTGTAATACTTATATTTTCTATGATATTCAGGTGTCCCGGTACTTTTTCCCCACCCTGTATATATTAACATAAGCATATTATAATTTTAATACGTGCGATTTATCAAAGTTTCTCCTAGTTCGCTCCTTTGTAAAGCTTCCCTTTTTTGCGTAATTCATACCTAAATTGCCAATTAATTGCAATCACTGTTTTATTGAATTCCGCGCGAAAATAATGTTCCCAAGTTTAACTTAGTTATTTCACGGCACCATCGGTTACGGCTTTATGAAGATTCTTTAATTAAATACGCCGGCAGTAAAACCAGCTATTCTCCATAACGGAGTTTTAAGCGAAGCGTGTACCTCTACTTACTAAATAGATTATGTGGCCATTAAACGTATAACATTTTAATTGCGTATACAGTTTCGTAGTTTATAATCATTCGTTGAAATGACATAGGATTAATATAAAAGGCGTGTGTGCTTCTACATACAACTATGATTGACTCAGCAGAAAACGACTTTCTTTATATTAAATATTAATTGGAAGCAATAAATGTAATGTCGTGGCAGTAAAATATCTTGGTAGCAAGATGTTTAAAATATTGCGTTACGCAATCGAAAGCAAAAAATAAATAATTATATATGCATATATGTACATATTTTTCAATAATCAAAGTATGTGTTTCCAAGGTCGTTTCTTTATAGCAAAAGTGACACAACTGAAAAAATCAAATATCCTTCTTCTAAATTAAAGAAAGGGAAAACCATTATTTTTCGACTTACAAAAAATTATTGATCAATCAAGTAATATTGATAAAAAGAATACACATTCTCTCTCTCTCTCTCTCTCTCTCTCTCGACATAATCAAATGTCATTTTGTTATTTTTGTTTCAATCCATAAAACCCCACTCTTTTTCAGTTGTGATATTTTGACCATTTCTTTAAATAAAATTAAGTAATAACTTAAAAATCAAATTTTTTGGATGTGTCATTTTTGAAAGAAGTAATATATGTAACTATTTTTATTTGTTTATTTAAGCAAAACAATTTTTTCTTCAATTTATTGAAGAGTTTTGGCTGAAGCCAGCTCACAAGTTTCAACCAACAATCAACATAGTGAAACAGATACATATTCTATATGTATTTTTCTAAGGAACTGTTGCGGCAGTTTCAAATGTGAATTATATCAAACACTCTACTGAAACTGTCGGTATTTGAAACCGTGCTTTGAACTGTTAATTACGCGGAAGTAGGACTATCGTTTCCTATTGTACGTTGGTATCCCTTGAAACTAGTTAAATCATAATAATAATCAAGTGTATTGACACTAATCGAAATTCACAAAATTTCAAGATCACCACAGCATAATGTAAACAATGAAGTTCTCAAACTCGGAAGTAATTTCGCATGATATCTCGACATTTGCAATTCCAACTGTTCTCCCCGACCACAAGAATTCTATTATGAGGAGAAAGCGCTGAGCAATAGGAGAAAATTGTCGCAAAACAGACTTATAAACAGGCCTTTAAACCAAATTTATGTTGTATTTTCCTCAAAAATAATAATTATATCAATATGAATGTACAAAATACATTTTTGTAAAAAATTTTTTGTATGAAAGAGAGCAATTAAGTTATTCAAAAACGCGTTAACTTCGAATAATAGGTACTCCAATATGTTCGAAAAATATAATACATTTATCTAAAATATTACAATCAAATTAATAATTGCATTGCAACAATACTATTGTGAAAACGTCAAAACGATTTAAAACTCTCTACTCTATATATATCAAATTGTTTCTGTCATGTCAATTAAAATGTTAAAGTCAATTGTAGTGGAAAATAAAAAATCAATTGTAACGGAAAATGAAATATGTATAATGCAACCTTATATTATATAGGCAGAATGTATAGAATATCAAGATGAATCTTCGCGTGCAATGAGGAAGCGAGGAGCGACAAACGTTGTATGATGGTTTACCCGAAGCGATTTATGATTTTAGGTCAAAGTATTGGTATATCTACTTAATTTTTTTATGTGAAATTAAATTTCTTGCATCAGTAGCGCGATCTGCAAAATCACGCACGACATTTCGATGTTGCAAATTGCGGTTACCCGACTGTGGTTAATGTATCAACCACATAAAAGATTTATTGGCATATAGTAATGTTCCATGGCGATCAATCAAATCGTTATCTGAGTTTGAAGCGACATTCCGAAAGTGCAAGTGTTACTTTCATTCCATATTTCCAAAGAATGCGTTAGTATATCTACATAAAGCATATTGTATTAACTATCACAACCAATTACATTTCTCTTAATTACTTGCAAAATTAATTAATTTTAAATTCATTTACTAATCATTTTGAATGTTGACTCATATGAGCAATTTATATATTTAAAATAAAATATGAATAAATAAAAAATTGATAAGAAAATATGCAGTTATGGAGATTTTCAATAACCAGTTTTACTTCGTTGAAACGCATATTCTCTCCGTTTTTATTCATCTTTGGTTAGCAGTATAGTAAGAAATAAAAAAATGTTATTAGATACATAACAAAATAACGTTTGAGATAAGATATCAAATATTGAATTATTTTATTAAAAATATTATATGCAATGTTTCCTTAAAAATCGGTTTAATATTACACTCTAGACTTTTCTGGCAGTAGTTATATACAAGGACGTGCGATGTAGAACGCATCTCATTAAAATGTCATCATTTGCGTCGCGAGCGTCGATTTTCATGGGCAGATAATCGCACGTTCGCGGTGGACTGCACGTGAAAAGTGCAATCGAGGCGTGGAAGTCTCAAAGGTAGATTCAGCCGCGAGGAAGTGCGGGATTACTTCTCAGCCGTTGCCAGCGCATTTGCGTGCAAGCCAGGTATCCTCGGTCTCTGTAATTTCGCGAAATAGGCCGCGCGGCTGTGTGAGAGAGAGAGAGAGAGAGAGAGAGAGAGAGAGAGAGAGAGAGAGAGAGAGAGAG
>NW_017296923.1:1484694-1748602 GCF_001594075.2 Trachymyrmex cornetzi
GGCGACGACTAAACGTGTTCAATGACAAGACGATAGTAAATATTTGTTAAAGGACGTTGGAAAGATTATCATTCACTGCAGATCGCTGCGTGATCTTCTACCTGGCTGCCTGAACCCTCAAGAAACCTGTCTATTGACGTCGCTATTATATATTTTATGACAGAGGTAGAGGTATGAAAGAGAGTCCCTTGGGTGATTTCAGTCTGATCATAAAATTCTAACGCGCTGCCCTTGTGAAAAGTGAGGATAAATCATTTAGCTTTTTTCTTTTCTCGGTTCAACAAATCGCAACTTCGCAGACGTCCATTATATAAATGTTGCCGATGACGTTTTTACTTTTGTTTTTCAAATCAAGATGTTTATTTGTGTATTTATTCTGTAAATATAAGCAACAATTTTTGAAGAATCAATAATTATGTGTCGCAATATATCAATCATACGTCTTGTAATCAATTATCAAGAATTACTTGCTGCTTTAAGACTATATAAATATATACTAAAAGAAAAATTTTTTATATTTGTGACTATAATAATTACATATGTTATCATAACTATATGATTACTTCTGCTATAATATTAATAACTATATATATAGTTTTATCAACACATAAGGTGATAATTAAAAATGACTATTTAAGGCCGGTATTCATAGTCGATTCTTATTTCAAGATCGTCTTAAGTAATGTCTTAAGACCCCCTAATGCAGCCCTCTGATTGGTTCGTGACTTCTTAAGGCCTAAGTTATAATTAAATTATAGTAATTGCAACCATTTTTATGGTTACAATAATTATAATTATATTATAGTAATTTTCGATGCCAACAACATTATGTATAATTGTCAGGGCTGGGTAATATTTAAAATAGTTTCATTTTAAATATGTATTTAAAATGGAAATAGCATTTTGCATTTTCCATTTTAAATGGTTTTTGGAAAATCATTTTCATTTACATGGAATCATGTCTATCATTTTGGAAAATCATTTACATTGAAATGGAATCAGGTCTATCATTTAATCATTTATAAAATAGGTAAATGCTAAATGATTTTTCTATGTTTTCACAAATTTTCCCTAGAATTATTGATTTATAAGAAAAACCAAGTCCCATGATTGGCCAAAGATTTTTATGAATATTCAAACAAACTGCAAATTAAACTGTAAAAAGAAAATTAATTCCATAAATATCGAATCTTAATAAAAAAACGAATGTTCCAGCTTTATGTAAATACTGTATAAATTTCTGAAAATGTATATTACTCTCAACGTCTAATTTTGACCGTAACCGACGCATCTCGTATTAATTTGATTTATTTAAGTAAACGGTCCCATTTCCAAATCATGTAATATTAAAAAATTTTAAATATTCTGGTCAAAAATACTTTATTTATAATACTGTTGTCAGGGCTTCGAATTCCGTTAAAAATGGATTTCAAACGTAGAATACTTTTAAAAAATGTATACCACCCTGGCGGAAAGTTTTTACGAAAAACTACATAGATTGAAACAAGATCTTAGAAATTTTTCTTAGTTTTTCGTAGATATTCGTAGTGGGACGTAGAGTAGCATCGTTTGTTTAAAAAAACCAAGAAATCCTCCGCCCTCAAACAACATCACTCTACGTCTCGCTACAAATATCTACGAAAAACTATGGATTTCTGAGACAAACAAACCTCACTCTATATCTCACTACAAAAAATTAAGAATTTCTAAAATCTTGTCTCAATCTATATAGTTTTTCTGTACTTTTTTGTAAAAATTTTTTTTTCGCTACAGCAGAAAAAACCATTTTGCATTTGAAAACTGTTTAAAACACCTATTTATCCATTTTACATTTAAAATGAGTTCGAAAAACCTATTTTGCATTTTGCATTTTAAATACACTTTTTAAAAATATTTTACAATTAGTATTTTAAATAGAATTTGAAAGGCATTTTACCTAGTCCTGATAATTATTAATAAAACTATATATACACATATAGTTATTATTACTAATAATAATAAATAAACGATTTATTTATTAGTTATTACTAATATTATTATCGATATATACAATATCTAATAATTATAATTATGGTAATACGTAATTGCAGTCACAAATACTAAAAATTCTTCCTTTCAGTGTAGAATTGTATTTGCAAAGACGTAGTTCACTGTGTCTTGCAAAACATGTGTGGAATGCGAATTCGAATGCACGATATAGTTACCAATCCATGCCATCTGATTCAAAGTGGCGAGCGATGGAGGACGGTACGGCTATCTAACTGTAAATCTAACGCTTCGTGTCCGACCCGTAGACCATGCGAATCAAGTGCACCCAACTTGATGCACGGATTTGAGCGTTCAACCTGCCGCAGGCTTGCGCCGGAGCTGCTCGATACCGATTCCGGACTCGTCAATACGCACTTCAGGTACTTGCCAGCAGCTGATTTGCATAACAAGTCGACCCATCGTTTACGAGGCTGAGCGGTACTACCGTATCGATTGGTCGATATTTAAAGTACGCGAGGAGGAATGTTATACAAGTACATAAATAAAACATTATTAGTTATTTTCTTGTATAAGTAGACCTAACATATATGTAAACTTAGTGGTACACACATTATCAATACGGCACTTATTCTAAAATAATTTAAAAGCTTTCCATCGACTGCTTTCATTGGAAATTACACATTGTTCTCTATTTTTGTCTACGTTTGAAAACGGATATTATTTTGTAAATTCATTACGTTCCTTAGAGTTAAATAAACAATTTAGCTCTTTACTGAATGAATATTCCTGAAATAAATCACATTCCTCTTTTTGTCGCTCTACATATGCGCGAAATACACAGTAAACTAATTTTCACTTTTTGAAGTTAAATTTACAATTTAGCTTTCTATTGAATAAATATTCCTAAAATAATTCACATCTCGTTTACCACGTTCTCTGCATATGTGAACATTTACAAATACACTTACGCAATCATGAACAGAGAAAATTGGTATTATGATTATAACTGTATAGTGTAAAATAGTTACAGCCAAACATTCCACTTTTATAATTATTATTGCTATAATGTTATTAAAAATAACAATAATAATTATACTTATAGTTCTAAATATAAAAATATAACTGACATAAAAGATGTAATTTTTGTTTACAAATTTTGTTTACAAACTTTTCTCTCAATGTGTTAATTAATTTGTGTTTTTTTAAATTTAGGCCGGTATATATTCGTAGTTCCTTCTTATTTTAAGTCTTATAAGTAATGTCTTAAGATGCTAATATGGCTCTGTGATTAGCTTATGATATCTTAAAACTATACTTAAGACCATCTTAAGTATAGCCTTAAGATGTCATAACATAAATAAAAAAAATGTAAATTATTGTAAACTATTGTTTTGTATGAATATTTTTAAACTTTTTTTTCTTCTTTAATAATTATTCTTTAATAATAAACCACAATATTCAAATATGCAACTTCATTGAAACCCCGCAATAAAAAAGGTATTATATTAATTAAAATTTTGATTTTTTTTTAAGTACTGTCATAATAAGCTACTTGACATGCTTATTCTGTTTAACATTTGTTTGATTTTTACTTACACTTTTTAGAAAATTAGAAAATATAGAATATTGTAAATCAGAAAATAATCAATAATATACAATATGTTGTTAACAATGATTTTAAGTGGGGTGTACAAATTTCCAAGTGATCGTTTACAAAAAGAATCAGATGACCTTCCCGGGTTAAATATAAGAACCGATTATAAACAGGTCATAATCTCGCATGCGATATCAGAAATGAAATTATTCCATTGATTCAAACCTTGGAGGTAGGCGACTGGAGAAACGTCGCGATGCCCGCTCGTACTCTGTTCTTCACACCCCGCACGGTCCCTTTGGCACTTCGTATGGCTTCCTTGTCGTGGATTTTATAACCGGCAAAACACTCGTCGTTCTCGGCCACCCCGTGTTCGCCGTTTGAGTTCTTATTATTATCCCGCAACTCGTTCACGTGGAAATTGTAGTACCTGTCGTCCTCGTATAGGTATTTGTGACCAGTCGACCGATTCTGAGTGGCAGTGACGCACTCCTCGTGCTCTATCCTTTCCTGTTCCCGTTGCTTCCTCTCTTCGTACGTGCACTCTTTAATTACCGGCGACAACGCCGATTGGTCGTTTTGCTCGATTGCGGGATCGGGGCTCCTCACCCGCGGCGTCGAGGAGGCTTTCGACAAGGACGATGTTCCGGATGGTGACGGCGAGACGCTGGCCGACGACACCGGCGAGCATGGCGCGCAACCGAGTTCCGTTATTGAGATTTGACGATGAACGCCGTTCGATTCCTCGATCGTGTCATTGACGCCGTTCGCCAGCGTGATTCGGCCCAATTTCTCAACAACGCCCACCGTTTCCTCAACGTCCTTCGGCGTTTCGTGCACTCGATATTCGCTCGTGTCGCCGTTCACTTCAGCGCCGTTCAAGGAGTCGCAGCTGATGTTGCTCTCATTGTCGTCGCTGTCGACCTCGGCGCCGCTGCTAGTCAGGCTGCCAGTCCGGTTATGCGTGCTGTTGGATAGAATTACCGTACTGGAGTTTTTCTTTTTTGGCAGCGGCGGTGGCGTTCCGTCAAGGTCGCTGCAAGTGCCGCTGTCCAAGGTGTCGCTGGGCGAACATTGTCCACTCGACATCACCATGCCGCTTAACGGGCTCTGATATGAATTGTAGTAAAAACAGGCGCTCGAACGGCTGCCAAGGGTGGACGAGTTCAGGGTTTCAGTAGTACCGCGGTGCACCATGTCTCTGTTATCACTTCTGTCGTCGTCCTGGCTACGCTTGTCGCTGTCGTCGTTGCTGTTACTGTTGTTGTTATTGTTGCGCTCCTGATTGTCGGACCCGGTCGCCGGGTCGCCGCTGAAGACACTGATCCTCACACAGCCGTCACCAGCACCGGCACTCGCGCAGTGTCGCTCGTTCACCAAGTTTGTCGCACTCACCACCACCGCACCGTCGCCGCGTCTGCTCGAACGTTCGCGCGCGGCACCGTTCTCGATCTCGTGATTTCGATCGTTCTCGTCCAGGGTCAGCCGTACCGTCGATATTACCCTACTGTTTTTGTCGCCATCCGGATTGATCTTGATCTTCACTATATGGGCGGCCTGCTGATGCTGCGACTGCTGCCACCGCTGCTGCCGCGACGATTCGACGACGTTGCTCTGCTCCTCGCAGCCACCGTTCGCCGATTGCACTTCCGGGATTCTTCTCCTGCAGGTTGTCACGGAATCGGCGGTAGGAGCGCTTACTCCGACAAATACCGTTGCTCCTGGCCCGGTGGCGAGAGGCAGCGAGACGGAAGGAGAAACGGTCCGGATTGACACAGTCTGCCGAGCAGCCTGGCTCGCATCCCGGGTCTGTGTCTTCGCTGATAGTGGCGGAGGTACAGTCATCGTGATGATCTCATCCATACGTGCATATCAAGTTGTCGTGGCTCACTCCATAGGCTTCACCTTGACGAGGAATTTGGAAAGTTCAAGGATTAACTCAAGCCTCTCTCCTAACGGGGTTTCTCTTTCTCTTTCCTTTCGTGGCCTTCTCTTTACTGCAACCGAATCGTGATCAAATCGTTTTCATGATAACGCACAGGTTCTTGTATGATAAATTTATATCTACTTATCCGGTAGTTCAATAAAAAAAAAAACGTTAATCGAGCAGATAAAGCTACTTCCCGAAATGGCCACGCGTTTTACACGGTGTATCTATTTTGATTTACGGCAGTATTAATTCACCGCAAATGCAGCATGGACAATTCACCCTGAAACGCAACTGCAATTCAGAACAATATAACACTCGATCAAAGTTGAGTGCTGTTGGGACAGACCACTTTCCATCGGCACATTCGCACGTTAAGCACATTCGACAACTAGCAACGTATACATTGAAATATTGAACTAATATTGATATCGCCAATTTCAACGTTTAACTATTGAATCTATTATATGCTTTTAACCAATTCTTTTCGATACCTTACATAGAGTAATTAAATCATATACATAATCAAGAGAGAGAGATTTCAATTTTTGCTATTACAACATGCCTTCAAGGTTTCCACGATTTTCAAGATAACGAAAAGATATTTTTTACACGATCTTGATAGACCATATTTCACATATTACGATTATTGCTCAGGGAAAAATGTATAATACCTGCACGAGAAAATATATATCTTATAATTTAATTAATTTTGTATGCTGAGATTCACAATTAAGGCTGCACCCTGTCATAGACAAGCACTGATCACTCTGCGAAATAGTCCAAATTCTGGCAAACAACCATGATTCGTCGATCGTGTTCTAGGTCCATTGCACTCAAGGACGACGGAGATGGGAGAGCCTGACGAATTGCATCGCCGTTCAAATCAGGTCGATCGGCCGAGCAACGTAAGGCCCCGCGGCTCCGCTCGTCGAGAAAACGTTAGCACCTTGCGCGCACCTGTGGCCATGCGAGATCGTGGATTATCTGCTGCGCGTGAAAGAGAGAGGGAGAGAGAGAGAGAGAGAGACTGATGGAACGTACGGGACTGATACGCAAAAAGAGAAAGAGAAAACCGTCCGTGAGATGAAGAAGAGAGGGAGACCGGGTCGTTCTGGACCGTGGAGAAGAGGATAACACCACTTACAGACCGCATATGTATATCAAGAGCGGCGCATAGTAAAACTCGATTACACTCGACTCGGATATTAAAGCCGATGACGACGACAACTACGACGATCAACGGGTGATCGTTCACAGCACGGAACGTCAGTAACTGTACTGAGTGCCGCTGACACTCACTCATGCAGTTTCACGGTCCGGGTGGGGACTGGAGTCGGGCCCCGAGACCATGGGCATAGCGAAAGCGGGAGTGGGAAACTGTCTACAGGGAAGAAGGTGTGCAATGCCGGTAGGAAGGGGGGGAGAAAGGCGAGAACCGTGGAAGGACGAGAACGAGTTCTCTCCAAGTCGGCTTGTAGTCGCCAGACAGGTACCTGCCTGAGCGAAGTGGTGGTCGTGGCGTCCTCTACCGAGCCACCCGCTGGATCGACCATCCGGTTCCTTATTTAAATACCTGACTCTTTACCGTTCACTGCCTTTCACGTGGACGACCGTAAGTGTGTGTGTGTACACACACGATCGTCCATGTGCACCTGCCAAAATTTCACCTCCGATGCTACAGAATGTTGCTCCTCTCCTTAGCATCTTCGTCGGATCGTTTCGCAGTATAATTCGTGCACGGTGTATCTACCCTGTGAATGGTCGTTTAAATGGAATTAAGCGTGATCGCCCGCAGGCCATGCTCGATATCTACCAAACATCTCTTCATGATCGATAATTTCAAAATGTTGTAATATTCATTGTGCGTAGATACTGAAGAAAAATGTAGAGAATAAAAAATATAGAAGATATGATTGATTTCAGATAACATTTAATATTGGATATTTAATCTGTAGCTAGTAATCCTTTCATTTCCTTATCATAAATACATCTTATATTTTTTTAAGAATTTCCGTTCTATATATGTATAAGGTCTTTTACTCCGTAGATATATCTCTACTTAACATACTTTAAACAAGTACTTTTATACAAATATTAGGTTAATGCAGATGAAATGACCGTTTTTCTATATTGCTATTAAGAACAGTCGTAACTTCGTTAAAAAATGAACAAAATTTTAATTTAAAAAAGGATTTTAAAGCTTAAAAACTCTACTTTCAAAAACTTACTATATTTTTTCAGTTTAAGTGAGTTTGATAATTTTTACATATAGGAAACAATCAGCTAAAAAGAAAATGAAAAAATTTTTTTTCACTTTATAGGTCTGTCACGTGCTCCCTAAAATATCGAGAAAATTTTTAATTATCTATTATGAAAGATTGAAGTTTTCCCTGCAAAATCGTTTTTTAATAATCCTACGATCTTTTGTTCCTGAGTTATTCGCGGATTAAGTAAAAGGAGCATTCTAACTTTATTGCTCATAACTCCGTTAAAAATCATTATATCGCAATAAAAAAATATAGATTCTTAAAGCTGAAACTTTACTCTGTCGAATGGTATAATCGCTAATTTTTGAAAAATATTCTAGAATATACTGGAATATATTTTATAATATGAAAAACGGTCATTTTATCTGCACCAACCTAATATTAAAAGAGAAATGCCCTGAGAAATTATACAAACAATTGCTTTTATGACAAGTAAGTATATATACATTCTTTGGAAGGAAAAGAATAGCGCACAGGTTCAGACGTTAGATTTAGACGTTTTTTCGATAACGATGATAAATATAGCATTGATGCGTTCGACCTTTCTCGTAGAACTTGTAGCGAGAAATCGAAATAGTCCTGGCTTTTGTCGTATGTCATTGTTTCCGAGATAATGGTTCTCATGACGTTCCCCTATTCTGTAACTCTTAACGACAGTGTCGATGTCGTTATAGCATGATTGCACAGATATTTCATATAGTAAAAAAAACTACGCTATAACGATATCGACGCATAACGATATCGACATTGTTAAAAGTTACAAAATATGGCTCCTCTGTGTATAACTTTTTTTTATCAAATTATATATTGGGTAAGAATAAAAAAGTTCGTACCGCTGTTAACTTTAAAATTAAAGCAATTATATGTTAACAACGAATAAAATTTAAATTTAAAAAAGGGTTTAAAACTTTTTTTAAAATCTTTACTTTTGAAAAGTCATTATAAGAGTAAAAAAAAACCTATAAGAGTCGACACAAGTTATTCGTGTGTAAAAAATATAATGTTTATTGATAAAAATCTAGACATTTCGATCACATAATTTTGGTAATTGACGTAATATAAACTGTACGCTATTAAACTATTTCGTTTAATAGCGTACAGTTTATATTACGTCAATTACTGAAGATGACCAAAATTATATGATCGAAACGTCTAGATTTTTATCAATAAATATTATATTTTTTACACAGGAATAACTTATGTCGGCCCTTATAGGCTTTTCTTTTATTCTTATGATTGTATATCACTCGAGTCTTTAAACTTCTTGTATTTTAAAAGTCATTATGTTTTTTGAGTACTGTGAGTTTAATAATTCTTACATATAGAAAACTATTGAATAAAATTTTCTTCTCACTTTATAAATCTATCATGTACCCCAAAAAAACTTGCAAAAAGTTTGGTCTTTCTAATATGAAAACTTAAAGTTTTCCTAAATTGTTTCTTAAAGATATTTCTGAAGTTTTTTTGTAACTGAATTATCGTGGATTAAATAAAAGAAGCATTTTGACTTTGATTGCTCATAATTGCATTAAAAATCAATACCATAATTAAAAGAAGATTATTAAAGTATTATTAAAGTGAAATTTTAATTTATCGAGTGATATATAATTACCAATTTTTTTTTAAACATGTACTTCATTTGTATCACGTTTTTCTAAACCATGATACAAATGAAGTAAATAGTTCTACGGACTTTTGATCCAACCTAATGTGTATCTAGTTAATAATTATTTATATTAAATGATTAAAGAATTGCGTGTAAATTTAGGACATCTTAAAACGATATATCAGTTGGATGATGATGACAGTGAGTTTTGCTTATCCATTGTATAATGCTTATCATGCACTAAAATTGGTCACACTGATAATCATTCACTTACTAGTTAATATTAATATACAGCTATATATGTTAATTCTAAAAATCATTATTTTTTTATTACGCTTATGATTACATGCTATGCTAATAAAAGCAATAATTTGAAAATTAAACGCAACAGTTATGATTACTGCAAACTATACAGTTGCACAGGAAAATAAATGTAACTACTTTTAAAGATAATTTAATATGTTATTTTTTGAATTTATATAAAGCTTTATTTTGTAAGACAGAAATAGACATCATTAGTGTTCTTAAGACCGAATAGAATGTTTGTAAAATCCATTAGATTGACCTTGTAACATGTATTAGGCTTAAAGGTGACTGGAACAAGTTCCGTTACACCTTCTATTTGTGAGCACAGCATAGGCCATCCATCTGTTATTCTTACTGATTTTTTCCGGCTAAGAGGGCAGAGGACATTTCACGTTGGTGACCTCCACGCTGGAAGCGGTTATCGATGACCTGTCGAGTAACGTGGGTCGCGCGAAACGGGAAAGGAAATTTTACCGCCGTAATGTCGCCAAATAAATAACGATTATATTTGATTGCCTTGTACACGATTGCTGAACAGCCTGTCGAGTCGAAGACGAAGTGTCGACGCTCGACTCGACTTTACAATTTGCTTGTGAACGATCGTGGGACATCGACGATGTTCCGATATGATAACCTCTTTATAAACTTTTTGATATATTAAACGCATAGTCATAACTTGAACGAAACAGACTTATTGTTAAAACATTATCTTAATTATTAGCTTTTTTTTCTTAAACAAATATACTAATTTTATTACATTCATATTTTTTAATCTCCAAAATGATTTCTCGAAATTATTGCTACAAAATTCATTGCTGTAAAATAATTTACGATGTTAGCTCTCTTTCTCTGGACAAGAACCACACGTTCATAGGCTCGGATTTTCCTTTCATAGAGACAGGACCTCTATATTCCAAAAGAAACTGCGGATCTTGATTTTCAGGCATACAGAGATATCTGCAATAAATCATATAAACGTTTGTGAAAACCTTAACACTAATATAATAGCCATTTAACCTGTAACACATTTTTTAAGCTAAAAAACATACAATTATATTAAAAAAAATTTTTTAAGTTTAGAACTATGAAATATAAAATTATTCTAAATCATTACTACTTAAAAATTCTTAGAAAAAGTCTCCGAGTCATTAAGATCAGTAGAATCTGTATGTTCTAATTATGGGTTTGAAAAAGGAATCACTCCCTTTTTTTTATGAAATATTTTGCTACGTTGAAAGGTAAACGATACAAGTAAAAAATTTAAATTTAAGATAATGAAAGAATCTAAAGATTAATATTTTTAGGGAATTGATTTCCTTTTATCTCAAAATACTGATTTTTTATTTGTGCCATTTCTCTATCATTACAGGGATTTATCGTATTTAAAACTTTGACTTTTGTATATATATGAAGTATAAGAAGCCTGCCCCAGCTTTTTTCAGCATGGATGTAAATGGTCACCTAGGGTGCATCAAAGAAGCCTCTAAAATGCGTATTTCACGTCTAATCGAATTAGCCCCGCCGTGTGAGTTCTGGCTCGTTTCTTCTGTTGATAACCATTAAAACGTGAACGTTCGCGACGACTGTTACGCGATATTTACCTGTCATTGAAATTATACTAAATTGTTTGTGTTGCGCGTTGCCTAATTAAAATCACTCGAAAATCATGGAGGTACTGATAGATTGCTATTTCGACAGACTGTTCTCGGAAATGGAACGCAGTTGTTTAGCCTCGCGATACAAACGTCGCGAGCTGGTCAGTTATTTCACGGATGTGATAAACAGTTGTGCAGAAGGTAATAAGATTTATGATATCAACGTCCTGTATTATACGCGCGATGTTTATGCACGAGACGCGCAAGTGACAAATGGACCGCTGTTGAGAATCGATGATTAGTGTGATAACGTCATTTTATTATCCGCAAGTCCGACAGAAAATTCCTAAATTCGCAGACGATTGATGTTATCGTGGTTCCGCGATATTAACGACGTATATGTAGTTTTATCCGTGTTAAATCTCATCCGTCTATACGGGAATGCCTGAAATACGCAAAGATATCGCCGCCCATTATGATCTTACCGTTACATTAAACCGTGCCTAATCCTTTCTATTTGTCTTCGTTGTTTCGCCAATGCCGTTGCAGTAACGGTGAAAAATACCACGCGCCGTAAACGCATCGTCATGAATTCCAGAATAATTTACATCTTCGTCTCGCCCGCGTTTTACGTGAATAAATTCCACGGCTTTTTACTTGCTTCATCATTTTATAACCGATGGGACTATAAATCACGCATGCTTGATGCTTCCAGCGGAAGATCTCGACAAGCAGGACGTATGCGAGAGGATAGTTCTCTCAGCTCTGCGTTATCACAATATCACGATGATGGAGAACGGATCGATCTGTTTACTCGGCAAGTTTCACAATGTTCTTTACGTGGCGGCGAAGCTGTGCTATGATTGGGATATCCACAACAACACGATTGTCAGTCGATTGCTAAATGACATATTCTACTGCGAGAAGACGTTCGAGCGATTACTCGTCGGGGCAATCTTCGGCACGCGCGTAACGCATTTCCTGTCGGGCTGGAAGTGCGACTTTGACGATCGCGAAGAGAACATCCGGGCTCTCGTGTACTTCTTGGATCACGCAATTAGCGGTCGGTTGGAGTACCGTTGCGAGTCCTCGCCGATAAAGAGACGTTTCATCGACGTGACCATGGAGTCGTATGGACAGGTTCTGCCTCTCAGGGTCGCGATCCAACACGGCGCACCGGACATCCTGTTGATCATGCTGCGCTACGGTGCTTCAGTCGAATCCGACAAACTGGCTCCGTCGCCGATGGAGATGATTCTGACAAAACTGAGCGAGTACGAGGCACAACCCGGACAGGAGGAAGTCGTCTATCCGGAACATCTGCTGACGTGCCTGAAGCTACTATTGCGAACTGTGACCGCTGCCTACATCAGAACTCCTGATCACATCGCCGCTCACAGCGGTATATTCAGTGTCTCTTTGTACGAGCAGTATCCCAACCTGGCGAATCAAAATCTAATACCTCCGGAACGTACCGGAATTTGTCCAGCGGAACTTAAACATCTGTGCCGTTGCCGAATCCGCGAGACCCTCCATAATAATTGGGCATTGCCTCATGGAATCAAGAAACTGCAGATTCCAGAATCTCTGAAAAATTATCTCGATCTGCTGCAAGACTGACGACTCGTTCGCGGGATGATCGGTATCGACTGTTTTGTTTTGTTTTAGCACTGAATCTTAGAAATATTTTATCATATACGTTTGTACGCAGTGTTTTAAAATTTTACTGTGATTTGATAAAATGTACTTTCTGTCGATTCGACTGCAGAATCCAGCAAATGCGCGTCGAAGTCTTTTAAAGTCATCGTATAAAGTTCGAATTTTGGACTTATAGTTCAGCGAAATATATGGATTGAGAAAGTAGAGCCAAACTACGGCAAAGACTTTGACAGATACGAATCGTATATTTAAATATATGTCAGACTTTATGTGGAATACTTGATGTATGAAAGTGAAATCTCGCGCGAGACGTTTAAGTAGGTCTAAGGTCTAAGGTTTGAGAAAAAGTCAAGTTCAGAAAGTCGGGTGATAGCGTCTTATAATGACTCTATGTTAATGAATCTTGGGAATTAGAGAAAAACTTTGTGAGGGATACTCTTATATACGCTCGCGATGAGAGTACCAGAAATATTCAAGAATAATGGAAAGTATGTCGTGAGACAATGTAATAATGTACGTGTTCGGGAAACCAAAGTTGTGAACCGTTAGCAACTTTCGTTCAATTTGAGAATCAAATGAAAGAGATAATATAGTAAAAAATATATATAATATAATTATGAAAATAAGAAATTTTTTATATATTTTAGTGTATAAAATGATTTATATATCTATATATTTATATATCAGTAATATTTAAAATAATTTACCTATAAGCATCTTCCGAAACGTTGATCTTTCCCGGTTGACCGGTGGTCTCTGTTCGACTCGTAAGATTTACTGTATTTCCGAATAAACAGTAACGAGGCATACGATGACCGATTACACCAGTAACTACTTCTCCACTGTGTATTCCAATTGTAATTTTCTGTAAAATAACAATCAATATATTATAGCAATATTTTAAAAATTCAGAAATGATTAATATAGTATTAGATATACCCCTGTATAAATTTTTAAGGAGTTATAAAAGGAACACGTTTTTCTCTTGTTTCTATAATACATGCAATAATTTCCATAAGCATATTTTTTTACCTAAGAGTATTAATTATCTAAACTATAAAAAGATTATTCATTTTTAGTAATGTTAGTGCAAAAGATATCTTGTTATTTTTACTTTATATCACATGTTTGCAGCATGAAAACCTAAATTTATTGAAGTTGCGTCAATATTTTTTCTTTTTCTTTCCAGAATTGAATTGCGAATTGCACGTAACGTTCTAACTGTAATCCGTTGTTAAGTATTTAAGTAACGTGAGAATTGCACTGCACTCGGAGAAACAAGTTAGTTTTCTTTGCAAAGAGATACAAAAATAGTAGAGAGACATCAGCTGTCTCTCGGGAAATTGCAAACGGTTCGCGCACATATATGTGTACACACACACGCGCGCGCGCGCGCGCGCGCGCGCACACACACACACACACACACACACACACACACATACACACACGTCAAACTGTATAAAAATACGAGGAAGATTTCAACTTTCTACAAAAGTCATCGGACGGACTGTCTTGATAATTCCTTTAACAAAAACTCTTTCGATATTACTCGCTACAATGTGTAACGTTTAACGTCCAATCTTAAATTGACTTATACTGTCAATTCTTCTCAGATCAAAGCGTTTCGCTACATAGTCATGTATCAAAGTATACCTAGCGGAGTGCAGACAGCTTGTACATACCACGGGCTCCCCATCGATCTGCACTTCATCCGCCGCGAGATCCATCATGTCTAACGCTAGGCGTGCGATGCATCGTGCATGACAACGACAGGGTTCCGGCAATCCACTCACTGCCATATATTTATCACCGATAGTCTCCACCTATAGATCGACCAAAAGTGAAATTAATGGAAACATGAGAAAATCCAAAAGTGTTATTGATATCGCGTAAATGATATTTGTGAGCAATTTTGTTGGCCATATTCTCTTTTTTAAATGTTTTCGCACAAAGATTTATAACATGTAAATGTCTTTTATATAATTTTTCTACAGCCCAAAAGTATAAATCATCCCCACAAATTGACGTAAACATTCAATATCTAATAAAAAATAAATAAAAAAACAGTTTTATTGAAAAATAACATTTATTTTTATAACAATTTTAATATTTTAATAATTTCCTTTTGAATTTTATTATCACCTTTTCCAAGAAAATGCAATAAGTTGAGGATATTTTATACTTGTAATCAAAACTGCATGTAACAATCTATTTTTCAAAATTGCAAAAATTAAATTAATTATACGTGTTTACCTTATAGACGTTAGGATTTTTTTTTGGGTCAGTTAAGACGTCAAAAGCCGTGTACAGTTCGTTGAGCATATTAACGATCTTCATAGCGCCATTAGAGTCTGTATGAGCAGCGCAATAAGCTCCGAAGCCGACTATTCCGGAGAACAGAAGAGTAACGCAATCATACTTTTTCGCTGGTACCGGTCGTGAATGCCTAAGCTCATTCGCCACCGAAATAGGAAGCACTGAGTAAAGCAACCTGCAGTGAATACAGATGATCTTTTATTCAACGTCGCAACTTCCCGTCGTATCGCGGGCGCTAGTTTTGCCTAATCGGATTAACAGTTCTCGGCAAAATTTCCGCAAGTCGTTGAGAGAAATTAAATTTGGATAGTTTCGAAGCGCAAGTCTCGGTTGCGGGAAATCTCAGAAAAGATTTCTGCTTTCCTCGAGCGTAAACGGAAGTCCTTCCATTTTGCGGTATCGTGTTCCGTCAAATAAATATATTTCCGTTAATCGCAAACGGAAGGATTCCCAAAGCGATTTACAAAGAACGAGTTGCGGATCTCGCGTAATCGAATTACTGGTAAACGACGAACCGGTGGCAAAGATAATCAGGAAGTGCCATGGACGGAGATCCTTACCTGTCGGTCTTCTGTTTCTCGCCGTCGAGTTCGCGATACGTCTGCTGCAGCTTATCGGTGAGCAATTCTAAGTTGCGCGTCAATTTGTAATCCGCCTCAAACTGTTCAGACATCAGAACCAGGTCTCGAGTGGCGTCGTGTAGAGGGACGTCACTCAAGTACAGACCCCGCCTGGAGTCAAAAGAATAATTCGGGATGATATTGCGACGGTGGAGACGTTTGTCAAGCGAGATAATGAGAATCCATCCCTCGCCGTATCAAGTAGTACGTCACGTATAAAACTTTTATCAACGTCAACACGAAACTTTAATCAATTACGTTTAACACAAACAGAAAAAAAGTCCGAAGTTGACCGAGAGAAATAAGGTTAATATCTTATACTAAAAGACACAACTTCCCTTTCCGAAAAAGAAGGGAGAACAAGTTTAACAAGTATTAGTACTATGAGATTGTGTAGAAGTTTATGGTAATAAGTTGTATATACTTTTCCATCCCGTTATACCGATTTATTACGTAAATGAAGAGCATTTAATAGATTTATGGAAAGACGTGGGTCTTACCTAGTTAAGTCATCGAGGTTCATAACACTTGGGTAACACAGAAAAATAACCATATCGGTCTCAGGTATATACAACATTTGACCCTGAAACAGTTATTAAACTGTAAAAAGTTCTCTATTAATTCTACACGGAAAGAACAGTTTTGAAGTATTAACTAGATATAAATCTGATAATAATTTTGTTGGACTATTAATATGTTTATGCAGAGAACACAACTATAAATTTTAAAACTCATAAATAAGAGTCGTGAAAGAAACGGTAATTGATGCGTAATAATAAAGCAACGTAAATTATATATTTAGAATAACATTTTTATAATAAAATCAATCGTTTCGATTTACTTTAACACTGGTATCGCCAATGGCCAAGTGCCATTTTGACTTCGATTATCATTTCAATTTTTTTGTATTAGATATGCAGTATAGATTATTAAGGACATGTGAATATAAATAATTATAGTAACATAAATAATATCAAAATAACTTTTATCAATCGAAAACAAGGATAGGAAATTAGCAAATTAATCTTCGGCGATTCTATTGAAACATGAACGGCGATTTTAATGTTAAGACATCATCAGCGATAACAAAGACGTCTAAGATTAGCAGTCGTTTGGTATCAATTCTGTTCTCCCAGCATGCAATGGATAAGATCCTTCTATATAGAATATGATCCTTTAGAAATTATTGAAGTGTGAATTATTATTATTAAAATTCGGACGCTATAATTCTATTATTACGACAATGATTTCAGTGAAAGTTACACAAGTATTGAGGTTTATGTGAGAATAAACAAGAGCCAATTACACGCTCCGTTCCTTTCACGTCTCTCATTTGCTAGTTTTAAGATTTGTTCTAATCTCAACAGTCTAGTGAAGTTATGAATTTTTGTTGATATTTATGTAGGACGCTCAAACTGGTTACTAGAATGTTAAAAATTTTTGTAGCACTGCTCATCATGCTTGAGTTCCCTACATAATTATTTTGATAGTCCAACAAAATTATTTTGAGTTGTGTATATTGACTATTAAATATTATAGTAAAATTTTTCTTTCCGTGTATTTTATTCTTCCCAGTTGACGCTAACTAAAAGTAACATAATGTTTATATTACTTATAATTTTGCACTCAACAATACAATTGTTACGTAGCACTATGTGCTATTACGTTTATATTATTGAGTGCGAAATTATAACACAGATATTATATTACTTTTAGTTGGTGTTAATTTATCCGAATTGATTCATCTTTATAGACTACTGACCTTTAAACGTAAAGACGAATATTCCTCGGCAGCATCAACAAGCATAACTCCTTTTTTTGTTCTTAGCACATATACTGTATTAATATGCGATAATATATTTTCGAATGTTAATTCCAGATGCGGTCTGACCTATGAAGTTTCCAAATGACAGTTAATTAACCCAATTTCATGTAATAATTTATTAAATTGGTCTATAATTAAAATGCATTGGGTATTGTGGTTATTTTAAACAGAATTAGGTGGCGGAATATTCACAGCAACAGCACACTCGATGTGTCTATGATTTTTAAAATGAGGGATTATAATGGTGAGCTAATTGACAACATTACAATTACGTACGAACAATAACGCAAATTATATTAAATGGATGGCTCGGACAACACGCTCTGTGTCCGTCACAATAAGCTGCGTTTGATATACATTCATGTGCTTATAGGCATGTATGTAATAGCAGGCATTGTGTACTAATGCAATTCCTTTGACAGGGAATAATTAGGAAGGTTTATTGAAAATTGATCGATATCAGCGCAGACAATACTTCATGCAGTATCAATGAAATGCTGAAACGATATTATCGGATAAAATTCCTCTTATACATAATTCATACATTTCTGAGCTGTAATAATCAGTATCACGAAGAAAAACAAGCACAAGAAAAATAGCACAAGAAAAATAGCACGTTTTCTGATTGGTCTGTGACTAATTAATCGATAAAATGCAAAGCGTTCAAAATCAATAGTCCGAATGAGATATAAAAAACATGAAAGTGACAAAAATGAATTTGTGACGAAGCAAAGACAAAAGGTGAACTACGTATTCACTATAATGAACATATTGTTTGATGCTCGTCAACTCACAGTTAAGAGAATGTCGTTTAGTTTGCAATGACCGCTAGAAACGCGAGGTATAACACGCGTTATGGTACATCCGGTTTGAACTATGGTAAGGTCCCGATTAAACATTAGATGAAAAGGAAACACTCGACAGAACGTTGTTGGGCTGACCTTTGGTTCTACGACAATTCATTAGATATCTATTATTCCTTTTTTTTTGTAATATTTGTCTTAATAGGCTTTTTAATTATTTAACATTATACTTTTTTAATATTTAGTTTGCGATTCTATCGTCATTTGTCAAGTTTATTGATTTTTGTGCCGATACGTGTTATTGGAAAGAAACTGTGATATACTACTCACCGACAGACAATGTTTCCAATTCAGCGATCATAGGATTTGATACGACTCCTGGCCCTGATGTGTCAGTTATGAGGAATTGCACATGATCGCATTCGCTTTTAGTTTTCACTATCTGCATGTCAACATCCGTGCCGTGAAGTTTTTTCGCAACGGTCTATTTCAGAAAAATAAATCGAAAATTCTTCTATCATTCTTTCTTTACTGTCGACTAATCCTTCTCGTTAAAATATTTCCGTTAAAATATAAAATAATCGCTGTAGTTTTTCTCGTGAAACTCTCTCGGAGCTGAGTTTTTGTATATTTTATAGCGTTAAATGTATTTTCAGGAAATATTCCAGAATAGAATTAAATTTCGTTTCACGATTTTGATTTTTCTCGAGTCTTGCATAATAATAAATCACATTTTTAGCAGAGAATTTTTACCATAGAAATAGAATACCTTAACAATTCCAATAACGATGTGTTCCAAACCAGGTCGATCTGAATAGTAATGCAAAATAAGCGCGCCATCCTCGGGTCTCTCTGTACATCTAAAAGATGGTGCCCTCATGCCCGGATATAACGTACCCAAATGATCGTGAAGCGCGTCCAAATTCTGCAATATGATACCGACGTGTATCTATATATATATGTCTGATTTAACGTGCACACATGTATTGTTTCCAATATCTAATATGAATTTAAAATGTATATATATCTTCGATAAAAATATTCTTAGTGCTACAATAATACTTGATCCGTGTAAGTATATTTGAATAAGTTTTTCGTTATTTTTATAAAATACAAGATGTTGAATATTACGTTGTAGTTTACATATTGAAATAAAAAATTAAAGAGAAGTTCATATAAAATTTAGTTTTACACCAACTGATGTAAATGCTTCAAGCATTTTTATGTGACATTGTAATTCTCAGTATTATTTCATTTATACAAAGTATAAATGAAATAATATGCATATATATAAAAATCTGCAAAAAATAGAAAAACAGGTTGAATTTAATTGCGCTGTTCTCTTTTACAAATGAAATGAGTAATTGAGAAAGATTGAATGTACATTTAAAATTAAGAGTACCGTTGTATAGCAATATAAATTAAAATTTTTTTCCTCATTAGAAAGAATGATGCTTACCTTTATATTTTTATAATATTACTAATTTATGCTAGTTAATTATTGATTATTATAGATTTAATTATATATTTATATATTAACATTTTCTTAGAAAATATAAAATTAACTGGAGATAATTTAACGATAAGACTTTCTAATTTATTCATTTATCTTTACTCACGTATATCTTGTTCTACTGTGGCTGATTTAGCAAATGGTTTAGTGATAAATTACAGTAACGAGATACGTATCAATTGCGGGAAATGTACGATTTAATTGCTATTAAAACAGTAAACGAGAAATCTGAAGCGCGAGATCGAGTAAAGTATAAGATTCTACTTTTTTGTGTCGATAAACCAGTATGATCAAGCGCATTAAACTGTTTAAACGAGAAAAATCTATAATTGACATCTATTATTGAAATCTGTAATTAACTGCATTCTTTAAAATTTACCTGCAAAAAATCTCTAGGTGTTGCTCCAAGAACTTGAAGGATCTTGTCATAGCCGGAATCTTGGCAGAACTCGAAGAACATTCGACCGAACAATTCAAGTATTTCATTGGCAGGAATATCTAGAGCACAAGATGTCTAGTAAAATTTCCTGTTACGAATCAGTCTGCACAATGGACTTATCTCGTATTCTGTCGCATACGTACTAAGTTTATTGACAGCTGCGGATATCAGATTATAGGTAATCTCGTCTTCGTAGATCTGCCGCACCAGAAACTGTCCTTCCATATTAACCGCTGCATCTTTTCTAAACCATCGATGCAATTGTAAGAGAGAATTCCCGATAATAAGAACAAAAAAAAATATATATATATATATATAATGTAATTCCTAAATAATACATAATTCATTTATAAAATTCGATACTCATTTTCAAATTCACCATTTTACAAAAATTCATTATTAATTAAAAATATTATTATACTTAGGTATTACATGACAATATTAGTATACTTAGGTATGACAATTTAAAATCCTAAATTCGCGTTAAATTACAGAAATTTTGAAAGACAGATAATTTATTAAGAACTTTACGCGATCTTACTGTCATTCAATTTATGTGTCAAATGTTCAAAGTAGTTCAGTTCTTTGATATAGACACCAGATGTCACACTCAAAGCTTACCTCAGCGTGTTTTGAAAGCTTCTGCTACAGCTTTACCAATATTCATATCATGGAACAACTTACAACATCTTTCAGAAAAGTTCTTCAGAAGAAGATACTTATAAGAAATTGCTAACGATAATTATAATAAAGTAACTATATAATAATAATAATAATAATAATAAAAATATTAATTAGTAATAAAAAAAATCATAAAGATAGATAATAATTTTTATATTATCTTGTAATTAATAATTGCAATGATTATGTCTCGGTTAAAGTCTAAGTCTTTTTATAAAAAGAACTTAGATTTTAACAATTTTAATATATTAAAATTGTGTCATTAAAATATTTATTAAAATTCAACTTCTTTTTTTAAATAACATTGTTGAAGATCATATTTTAAAATATGTCAAGTGTTTCGTAATTGTAACGATGTTGTTATAAAACCAGATGATGCTTCCAATATTACCTAACAATATTCCGCAACCCAATTTTGCTGGTAATATTACAAACTTCATTCAGGGTTGGTAAATTGGCTTTCTCACAGGTAATTTTAAACGGTACCTATTTTGTTCATAAAATAATCTGCATTTATAATAAGCGCGCTTCAGGGTATTTTTATTACAAAAGATTAGAATATAACCAATATACACTGTTAGATATCAAAGGAGTAATAGTAAATTAAAAAAATAATATTTTATTGTTTTTAACTTCTAAAATGTAAATCAATTCATTTTTGTGAATAATTAAACAACATATGCACTTATAAGCAAATAATAAATTAAATTTGAAATAAATTGTTTAATTTCAGTTTTAGTTAAATTAATGACATATTGAATAGAAGCAGTGACGACCGATAGAAATAATTAAAAATAATTTAAATTAGGTGTAATTTGACATTATGAATTTAATAATGTGTACAACATATTTATAATATATTATTAAAATACCGCGATAATTAATAAAAAAGTTAATTTGTATTTTTAAATTTATTTACACGTTTTTAAGGCCCATGTTTTACAATTCATGGTTAACTCTTAACCGAGGTTTAACTTATTCCTTATCTCTTTCTAATGCTAAAATTGAAAAGAGATGAGAAATAAGTTAAATCTCGGTTAAGAATTAACCATGAGTTGTAAAATTGGGCCTAAGAAAGTTAAGAATTTACAATCTGTGAAATAAAATTAGGCATCTGAAAAAAAATTAAAAGAAATGTTTTAAAACCTTTTAGCAGAAATCATAGATAATATATGAATATATTGGAAAGGTATAAAGAAAAATGACATCTCTATAATTTTCAATATTAATAAACAACGAGGAAAGACTGCTTCGCACGTGCCATAACAATCTTGATGTGGGCGTCATATGACATGTAACATAATATAATATCCATATCCGTATATAGATCATAATAAAATGATATTCCATTTCATGCACAAACTATTCTTTTTCTAACTGACCTATGTTAGTTAACACTTGATTGCCCGTCCGACGGTAGTCAAGCGAAACGCCGCGCCGCGTTGTAAAGATTACGCGAGGGTTGCACGCGTAGGTGTATAAAAAAACCGTGCGAAAAAAAACATGAAAGACAATGAAGATGATCTATTTTTTACCTACTTTATCGTCTCCCACGTCTCACTGCCGAAGGTCTTCACGACCAGGAGCTCGAGGGCGTAATTCACAAAACCGTACTGCACATACAAGAAGAGAAATGACATAATTGTAATTCACCGGGGGATGAATGCACGCCTTTGACATCGCACAGGTGCTGACAGACTCCAACGTGTGATCGGTACAAACCCTCGCGGGTCATCACCGTGCGCTCCAAGCTGCAATCGGTAGCAACCATCAGCACCTGTGGATGTCGCACGCAGTCATTGAATCATTGAGTCTTCCACACGGAAGCATACCATGATGCTGGCCCTGACAATCGGACTGGAGGTAATCGACTGACCTCACTTTTCACGCGTCACTCCATTCCGATTGTCGATCCGATTATAATCGCCGTGTTTACCTCGTGCGCACGAGCCGCGTACTGGAAGACGGCCTGTTTCGTTCGCCGGCACACGATGGGGTATCGATTTTCCGGTTGTCGCGGCTGCGCCACCTAGATACCACCTAGTTGTGCTCCTCTTGCACGAGCCGCCCTCGAGTGAGCTGCACACCACCCTTCGGTTCTCCCAATCCGCTTTGCCACGGTATGGTGGTGTGGTGCCGGAGGCATTATAACTTCGCGAATGAATACTTATAAGACCTTCGTGAGATTAGCGAACGGGAACGACTTCTGTCAGCTCGAGAACGACTTAGCCGCTCGCGTACCGTAATTTCTTTCACACGGACGTAGGGACGGTTATTTATTTCTACGATCTGCAATTTTCGGCGAACTCAACAAGAAAATAAATGCAAACGCTTTTTGTACGAGCGAGTTGAGGATGTAATGAAATGCAACCTCTCAGTGCCATGAATGTCGAGGAACGTCGTTTAAGAAGTTTCAAACTGCAGCATAGGTGTTCTTACGCGTCCTCTGCCTCTCCTAGTAACGAGCGATTTCTTCAGTCGATTTCTTTTTCTAATACTGAAAAGATCGATGAGAAATTTATGTGCATTCATGATGATATTTGATGACCCGATGGCATTTCAGGATAAATGCAAACGAAGCAGTTAATTCGTTGTTTAATTTAACTATATTACATATACAACAATGATAAGCTTCTGACTTTAGAATAGATTAACAACAACGTTTGGTTTAAATAACAATTAATAACATAATAACAAAGTGAAATTTATTCCATCATGCAAGCACTGCACAAAAGTAATTTCGATGATCAAATTATGATCCCACTTTTGTTATACTGTTTCAATAACGTTGTGTTGAATATCATACAAATATTTTATCTTTGGAAAATCTATTTAATACGGCCAATGAATCTAATTACGGTGATATAAATCACGTTTCGTCAATTAAATCTGCTTTAAATTGGACGGATCACGCATAATTCCACTTTAATGTCATTAATTTACATTACTAGTAACACTGTAGAAAAATTCATTACCAAACGTTTATCGGAGAGAATAAATCGCAGAGTACATTGCTGAATTAGTTAAGATAATAAAATAAGATAGTAGCTTCATCTCAAAAAAAAAAAATAAAATTACAATAATTACCTTTAATAAAAGTATCAATCAGCAAAATTAAATAATCTAATATATTTTTTCTTCTTTTAGAAATAAAGATATACACTTTTTTGCGCAAATCTTCTGAATTATGATAGCTTTATCGCTAATAATAATTGTATTGAGTTTTGTTCTTTAACTTGGATAAATATTAAAAAGAAAATCTCCAAGTTGGAATGGTGAAAATTTAAATATATGCAATAGAAAAGATTGAAAAAAGTTCTCGTGAAAGTATAACTTTAAGGATCGAACTCCATGTTTTAAAGTGGTTTCCAACCTAGCAAAATCCTTAAGACGGAAATTTTTCGTAGGAATTGTATAAGATCTGGTATCTTCGGCGTTAATTATTCCAAGTGACCCCATTTTATTCAGCGCTATGCTGAATAATGCCATAAAACATGTATGGTAGGAAGATGTAATGTGACAATTGAAAAATGCTTAGTCACAATAATATTGCAGTGTTCTTCGCAAACGAAAGAAAAAACGAAAAAGATGAGAAAGTTAATAATTTTTATTTTAAACGCAATATTATGAAATTTATTGAAGCATGCAATAGCAGCAGCAGCAGCTATAAAGCACTAATCAATAAAGTGTGAATTGATTAGTAACTGATAGAAAGAGAAAAACGCTCTCTTGGATAAAAATCGTATAAATATAAATGGCGCGAAATTTCGAAATAATGTTTGTTTATTATTTCATTATCGTTTTTAACAAAAAGGACTGGCAATATTATAGATACCTATTTCCGTATCTATCGTCGCACTTGGCGGAATGCTTTTATCGCCACGGCGTACATGGCATTCCTAAGGGAGTTGAAGCGACCTCGTTCCCATTGTGTAAAACGAAAATGGTTCCACCTCTCTCTCTCTCCTTAGTACTCAATTTTCCAGAAATACGATAAAAACATCGTTCGTCTTCGTTCTTATTGATTCGCTGCCAATCGTATCATTCTAGTGTGTAGACACGTGATGTACGAGAGCTCAAAGGTAAAAGTAAAAAATTTCTACCGATGAATTCGTCGTGATAAAATGCAATCGATAAAAGAGCGGAGTATGCACAGGAATTGTAAAAAAAAGAAAAACACTCGATTGACACGGGGCATTTATTTGAAACCGCGTTGAAATTATTAATGACATTTGGTTTAAAAAATGTAAGAGCAATACGCGATAAGTGGATGGAGATGCATGGCTTCCAATTTTATGAATTGCGTCGTATCCGAGAGAGCCAATCGTATCGACCATCAAATGAAACGCATGGTTATCGACCATCAAGATTAAATGGTTTGGAGTGATTCACGAGTGATAGGGGAATCTGCGGGTGCCGGAGAATTGATTCGGGGTCGGTTGTTATGACTCTAAGAATAACAGCGTCATACATTTTGGAAATATGTAATGTCATGAACTAAATTAATTACAACACAGTCTCATCAGCTAAGATTAGTCTATCTATTGATTTCTATAATATTGGTTATAGCATTTGTTTCTTATAACATTTGTTATATTAGAGCTAAGATTTTAGCTTATCTATTAATTTTAAACTTATAACATTTGTTTTTATAAAGGAATTCAGAAAACTTGCATAAACGATACACGTACGCATAAAAATTTATTGTAAAAATAAATTTGTTAACTCCATATATTTTTTAGTTTATAAGATACTAATTATAATAAAATCCTATTAGCTAAGATTAGTCTATCAATTAATTTCAAACTTGTAACATTTATCTTTATAAAGAGATTTAGAAAACTTGCATAAGCAGTGCAGTTATAAAAATTTATTGCACATTTATTACACAAAATAAATTTGTTAACTGTATATTTTTTTAGTATCTCTGAAAATATACAGTGTTGACGTATCTTACACAATAAGATCAGAATTAATAAATGATTCTGTCAAGCAAAATGAGGAAAAATGTGTACCATTTAAAAACCGCTTTTTTTTATTGAAAAACTCAAGTGCAGCTTTAAATAAAAATAACAATAAGAAATAGTATAGGTATACGGATAATACTATAATTGCAAATTAATGCGTGTTTACTTATAAATTATTAGTATGTCAACAGTAAGAAAATAACACTCGAGAAACTTGAATAATTATTGAACCGCCCATGCCTGCGGTATAAATCGCGTTGAAATAGGCTCTCATGACAGTGAAGGTAACACCTTATATTTTGCCACCAACTACTCATTCAAACGCCTTGTAAATTTATCTACCGCCCTCTTAAGTACATGTTATATAAATAAACACTCCTAGACATACGACTTTATTATCTCTCCCGCGATAGTCCTTTGGATTAAAACTTCATTACTTGCACGATCTACTTGGAGAATAAGCCTATCGAATAATTAATGACATAGTAGACATGAGAACAATATTTCCAGGACGGTATATCTCATTATTACGAATTCCTACTACGGAAAAGCTTCATCACGTTATTATCTGAAAAACACATAATGTTATAAATTTGACGTGTGCAATGACTTCTCTGTATACGTGCAGTTTATTTATAAATATTTTATAAATGTTTATTATTTCGTAATATTTTAATAAATATAATTTTATATTAGAGAGAGAACAAAATTTTTTTGTCTAAAAATTCTATTAAAATAAATCTAAATTTCTATTAAAATAAAATTTAACTATACACACTTTGCATAATTTACTACTTATGTAAACTTTGCAAGAATATGTGACAGTATCGAAAAGTATTTCAATTTCGAAATATAAACTTTTGGATAATTTTATATACACGAAGGCCAATTAATCTATCACTTTCAGCCGTTCTCCTATATCCGAAAGTAGTTAATCAATGACTTTCACGTAGATTCTTCAGTCGACCTCGGCGAGATGATAAATAGCACTGTGAACTTAATTAAAAATACCGTCACGTGTCGAATATCGATGATCGGGCCTTCCTTCTGCCGATGGAGATCGAGAAATGCGTGTACCAGCCAGAGCTCGTGTAATGATGGCCATAACATAGATAACTGACGTCACCGGATGCCTTCCGATGACCTGCATTATCGATTTTATATCGCTGACATCCTGTCGGAGGTCGACAGTGGCAGAAATTCCATCCTGTCAATTTTTATAATGAAACGGCATTTCGGGCGAAAAGCGCAATGATGTTCGTGGAACGACATCCCCGTGCAACCATCAATTTCCCTCTTTTCCACAATCTTGCCAGAGGGCGAAGATTAATGTCGACTTACATCGCTTTTGCGCTCGTGAATCGTACGGTTCGACTGCTATACGAAGAGTACCCATTAAGAACACTCCAATTAAAGTAAGATTTCTCGCACGACGTGCGCAAGACTGAAGTCGAAAGTACAAGTAAATCGATTGAAAGCGTTCTTGAAATTTCGATAAAATGACCCCATTTCTACCCTGGAAAACTAGAATTTCAAGAGGGATCCGTATATTTATCCGTTTGGGGAATAAACGTAGTGAAAAATTTACGCGACAAAACTGAAAACGATATTTGCAGAACGGTATCTTTTTACCGCGCATTGCCGCGGCGGAAATGCTTAATCACATTAGTACATACCTATAAATACATACCTATAAATCTGATATGTGAAACGATGTCGCCGTACATTTGTCATGTATAATAAGCATTTGAGGAGCAGACTTTTTGTGTTTTGTCCAAAATTTGTAATTTTCAGAAAACGAGAAAGAAAGAAATTACGTGCACAAGAAAACTACGCACTTTACAGAAAATAATGCCAATCAGTAGGATGTGAAATATTAAACAAAATTACTTAACAATTGCTAAAAATGTTAAACAAATGTATTTTGTTTGTTTCTAGTTAAAAAACATAATGCTTAAAACTTCGAAATGTCTATGTTTTTTCAACATATAAATTAACAATGAAAAAATTTCATTCTTTCTGAATATTTCAGAGTAGCTTATAATATGAATTATTCTACATTAAACATTACACCATCTTTAATTTAAAAAATGAAATTTTGAACAAAATGCATTTTGAAAGTCTGCTCTTCATTTATAAATATATTTATACTATCTAAAGATTTATATTAGAATAATATTTCTTGTCTAGAGAGGTTTTTAGAATAAAATTTAATATAGTTACATTGCGTATCCATACGACATGTAGCTCTAGTTACAGCACCTGAAAAAGATAAATAAAATCATCGAAAGCTGCCTATTTCTATATATTTGCCATTGCATATGTATACATTTAATCAATGCATTTTCGCTCAATTCAAATACCAATTCGGAGAAATATTCTTGGCTGCAAGTGTTGCAAAGAGAGAAAACGCTCTTGCAAAATTTAAAAAATGGTAAATAAATATAATTTATAAAATCAATATTGTACAAGTAGAAAAGAGTGTATGATTTTTTTACAACTTTTAGTAAAATAAAGTTTCTACAGTTAAATAATTCCGTAGAATAAATGACAGGATTTTATTTATGTGTGCAATATAAATTCTACGCAACTGTAATCTAAAGAATGAACATAAAAGATATGTGTCCTACACGTTGATTCATGTCGTTAGGGACGATTGTGTGTGTCTCTGTGCGAAAACAATTCTAGAAAACAGTATATCAAGCCTTGAAGAAAGCCATCAAATACGCGCGCGTGTAATAAGCTAAAAAAGAGGAAATAAAGGGGAGTGCGAAACACTTTGTTTCATTCTTATCGAACTATAAAATCTCCGAGACAACGAAGAGCGTATACTAGTAACTTTGACGCGTAAAATATATAGAGGTGTACTCTAACAAAGATATAAACAACGGGTGTCATCAATATCTCTCCCCTCTGTCATATAGAATATAAAAAAAGTACAAAGTGAAAATTAGAATTCAATTGAAAATAAATGATTATTTCGTAACAAATTGACTGAATGAAATGAATAAAACGCCTTTTAGTAATAAAAATTTGTCACATTTTGTTATCATTTCTCAATTTAAATTTAGGATTTAAGCAGCTTACCAAATGAAGGCATTTAGATTTTCTTTGAAATATACTCTATCTTTGACGTAAATAATATTAAGTAAATGCTATAATGTTATTAATTGTTTCATTCATTGCAACGATACGAGATGGGCTAAATAAATCATATCTGTGATCATTCAAAATGCCGTACATAATAATTATAAATAATCCTATGAAAAAATGTTGAAAAGTAAGTAAAATTTTAGATCATCACATAATGTATAGATGAGATTACAGCGCAATTCTAGGAAAAAAAGCTTATCTTCCCGTTAAACAATTTTTCATATAAGAACATATAAAAATAAATATAAACAATATTATATTATTATGAAATTATATATGAAATATGAACATTTAGTATAAAGTTATATACATTTGTTCTATATATGTTCTTATAAAAAAATTGTTTACCAGTAAACATTCGTTAGAAACTTTTTTATATCCGTATTTATTATGGAATCTATACGATACGTATCAATATACGTTTTTGCCTTACTGTAGAAGCATTCGATAAGAAATACTTTTTCTTTAATGTTTAGCACATTAAATTTTAATACTCATAAACCAGCTTGTACAAAGATTCAAATAAAATTAACAAGTCTCAAGTACCTATCCTAATTCATCAGTTAAATAACTACCGAAATTGAGAAAAGAAAATGTAACCATTTATTTTCAACTAAATGATAATTAGATAAATATTTATAAAATTGTATATGTATTATAAATTATTATCATTTTGCAGATAATAATAATTTATAATACGTACACAATTTTGTAAATATTTATTTATTTCAAAGCACGCGATTTATTCTACAATAATTATTGCAATTGTAATACAAAAGATATACGGAAAAAATAATGTTGTATTAATAGTATTAGCAGTCTAATTGAAAATAATCTTGTTAATTCACAATGACAGTATTAATGAAACTAATAACATTTTATTAAAACAAAAGTAGGACGTATTTGTTTCATTAATTCTGTCATTCCAGTAAGCCCAACTAATAGTAATATAATATCAACGTTATAAATTCTAATTTCACAGTCAACAGTATAAATGTAAAGTAACACATGCTATATGTAACAGTACATTGTTGAGAGTATGAAATGATAACATCGATATTATGTTACTGTTAGTTGGTGTTTACTGAAATTGAATTAACAAGATTATTTTCAATTATACTGCTGTTGGCTAAAGTTCATGTAACATGAAAGATTGAAAATTGTAAATTAAAAATTAAAATTTAACCAATTAGAACAAAACCGATTAAAATTAAAATTATCTGATTGGTCGAATTCCAATCTCTAATTCGCAATCCTCAGTCTCCAATATGTTCTCCAATGTCTGCAAGTTTAATGCTGTTAAGGTGGTTCTTCAGTAAATCGAGTTATCATAGAAATGTCTAATTTTTTTATACAATGAAGTTGAAGTACCGAAATTGATGTGTGTAAAATTCTACGGTAGATTAATGATGAAATAAGGGAGAAAAAGATGTGTTGAAAATGTAACCTTTCACGTATAATTTAGTGACAGATAAGGCTAGCAGAAGCTTCTTTGACTAACACAAATTTTACCATAGACTTTTCTCAAAAACAAGATTATAATAGTTAAAAAAAATTATGATTTTAATGATCACAAAAAAGTAATTGGTCAATGGCCATTCTGGAAAGATATTTACGTGCATAAACTTGCATATAAATTTAACTTCGAAAAGTAGATATAATCTTATTTCATTTTCGTTCGATAAAGATACAGCTCTTGATTTATTATCATATGTTCCATACTGTTTCATTAAGATATGTACGTAGTTTTAATATTTTATCCAAATTATGCAAACATTTGTAATTTTGGGTGGGACCTGGTGAGGCACCTCAAATTTTTGGAACTTTACTAAAGAACCACCTCAATACATCAGTTCTTTTTCATATGAGAAACAAATCAGAAGGACAATCGGCTTTCGTAAAAATATCGTTCACATTTGCACGGAAATTTACTCGGACACTGAGTATCAAACTTTCTTCGATATACAGCAGTAACCAGTCCCGATGCGACAAGAATACAAAATACGGCTATTTTCCGGAAAGCTGTTTCATGAAATTCTGAAAAGGTAGAAAATATATACGGTAAACTATTACATAGAGTATTTCTTCCGCGAACTCACTTGTCAGCGAGGTCATGGCAATTTGTACCGACTATAGTTGGTGATTGATATTGACGGCGGCTAGTTTTTCAACAAATGGCTCGCATTTTTCTATACATTATGTAAACTGATTATAAGACCCGACATTGCATTATGCAGCAATATTAGATTATAAATCAATTATTTCCTGTTTTGTAATTTTACATTAATTTTCAAAAATATTTTTGCCTTTTTTCATAAAGAGAAAATTGAGACATAACAAATATCTGAACCCAGATTGCTAATAAAAAGTCACACCTCTGTCGTCGCAGAAACGCGACGTGTCCTGATAATCTCGCCGTCAACGCTCGCGTAAGTTATTGATCACCGACAGTTATTGATCACGACGGTAGTTTTATGAGTCCCTCCTTAGGGTAATTTCGATGCTGATGTAAGCTTTTGTTACTAACACACATATACTACTTTTTTCTGTAAACAGAGTAAATGTTTCCAACAAACTAATTAATTTGTTTACAAATCTGCCCATTAGAACTTTCTATTTATCTTCTTTAAAATGCATTCCGGTTATGATAGCTGCATCGTTATAAAGACTTATTATTACATCGTAATTCTAAAAGTTTTGGTATCTCGCCAAGAACTGACAAGAATTATATTTATATGTACGTATATATATAACATGTGTGTACACATACGTGTCTATGTAAAAACATTTATAAATAGTCATAACGCTGTTACAACGTTTATAGTTATAACGCTGTGTAATCAAGCATTTCAATCTCTATTATTATCTGCAAAAGTTTTTTTTATACCTATGTCAAGACAATAAATCATACAACTTGCTAAAACAAAAAAGAGAATATACGCTAAATACATCAAAAAATGGAATAAATTTTCTTTCCCTCAAAAGTCAAATAAAGAGTAGTTAGTAAGCTTGGATAAGTATTACTAACTCAGTGGCTATATACAAAGTATCTTAGCCGAAGATAAGCTAAAAGTCGTCGTGTTCAAAAGACAGTACAAAAACTTAGCGAATCATTATTGCATTGTGTTTTAATCATATTTGGATATTTTCGTGAGTTTAAATAAAAAAATTAAGACCTTTTAATTACATAAATATTTAATAAAAACATTAAAGATATATATTTTTTAAATAAATCACGTGAAATTTTTAAATTTATATTAAAGATCATATAAATTACATTTTATTATATTTTACTACACGAAAGAATAGAATTATAGTAAATATTGTCCTACCTCGCGAATATGTTATAGATTTGTTTTTGAAATAGGGCACGTTTTATCTTTAAACGAATGAAGACCTCTCGCAATCGTGTGCGAGATACACGTAAATTGTTCTAAAATTATATGCAAAAAACAAGCATGAGATCGATGCGATATCATAAGAGCAAACTCAGCAAGTAAAAATGTAGTCTTTACGGTGAATAAATTTACCAGACACAAAGGAGAGAGAAAAAGAGAAAGAGAGAGAAAGGGAAAATACAAAAACTCCACTATAAAGAGGAAAATCATGGGACTGTAGTCAAATTTCACATCTGGCGAGTGGATTTAATCTGGTAAATGGAAAACACATTCCACAAATCGCATTCGCTGCATTTCGATGCGCTGCCAAAAATACAATTTAGTCACTAATGGTTATGATGTAATTCGATTTCGAATAGCGATATATTACACGTTCCTTTGACCACGTTCGAATCAGTTGTCAGTGACAGTTAATGGAATGCATTATATATATGTCCAACCGATGCGTTAATATCATATATGCATGTTTACAAACTCATGCGATATATTTGGGCGTTCGTTTAATTAATTACATTTATAATCCCTGAGCATACCCATGCTATAGTTATGTGTTATATAAATATGTATATTATAACGAATTATAACCGCAAAACAATAACTATAATTGTTCAGAAACAATTTTATTTGAAAGTAAATAAATGCAAACATACAAAAAAGTCGTTTATTATTTGTAGCGAGATGTCACTTGTATTTGCTATAATAATATTTGTAAATTGTAATTTTTTTAGTTATTTGTAAAAAAGAATGAAAATATAAAGGAAAAGGGAAAGAACACATTTAAAAAAAAACATACTTTTATTTTTATATAATCAGTTATTACACCGAAATTGCATTTTAAAATTAATACAAAATTTAACACTGAAATTTTTATAATTCAAAATATTAAAATTTATTTTTTGAATAATTTCGTTTTTTAATTGTGCCGTTATTGCAACAAATAAGTGATATATAATCCTAAAGTTATCAAATAAAATATAATAATAAGTCTACAAAAGTCTATGGCTTTCCTAATAGCGTGCAATATTACGTTAGTCATTACGCGTTATTGTGACGATTTAGCTCTTCATTAAATGACAAAAAGGCGCAAACAATAAAGGCAACAGACAGAAAAGATATATAATCTTACTTATCTGAATAATTTGAGAAATCTTAACGGAGCACGAATCGTCGATTTAATGTGCTAATTCTGCAAAGTCCGATATATGCCGCTCCTAAGAGATATTTATATCCTTATTGCCCCCATTTTATCACAATCGGGTGATTATTTTCTCATCAGCGCAACGTATCGATGCTTATATATTAGAGAAAAACATTATCGCAAAGGGATGCTACCTATTAAACATTTTTTTTAAATAACAATGTTCTACCAATGCCGTAAACATTCGTGCAATATGTCTTTGGCTTTTTCTCTTTCAGCCGGTATTTACACAGATCCCTAGAGTGATCGTAATTTACGGCGCGTTTTCATCGGGAATCTCTTGAGCAATGACCGGGCCAACCGACTTCCTCTTAGATAGACCACTGACATTCAACTGCGGCACGAAGCAATGTTCCTCGTGATAATGGTACACATCGATCGCTCTAAATTGTCGAACATCGAGATGAACACCCTACCCTGTCGATCGCTTGTGGTATAGATATGAGGTAGAAAAGTGCAGAAATTTTGTTACCAAACTCATCTATTCCAATGTTTTTATATACTCTTCGCTTGTTTTCATTGACATCGTGCAATCCCGTTTTAGCATTTTATCATGAAGTACATAATTGAGGGGACATTTCAGAGAGGATAAAATAAAATTACATAAATAATTATCGGTTATCGATGTTATCAAATCGCTTTAATATGGTGTTTAAACAATTATGTTAAAAGTAATATATTATCGGTGTTATCAGTTCGGACTCATTGAACCATTTCGAAGGATATAACATTTAAGCGGCTACGTTAGAGAAGTAAAAACAATTGGTTCACAGAGAAGAATTGGTCCATAGTAATATAAAACAGCGCGGAATAACAGTATAGTATAGAAGTATATAAAAGTAACAGGATCTACTTCAAATATCTCTTCCTATTCCGAAAGAAAGATGTGCTATTAACTTGGAAGATGTTAGCCGCTTTAATTTCGTAGTGTATCACTTTCTGACATCCAGATCGTGTGTCTACTATTTAGGTGTTGTATAAATTATTGCGATAATCAAGATGAGTTAGTTTTTGTTCTGTTTCTTTGGCAGAATGCAATCATTGTTGTAATAGACGTGTGTTTAAGAAAATATTAATAAAAATTTTCAAAAAACTTGTTCGCGATTCGATCGATTGCAGAAAATCTGTAAGAAAATATTTTGATAATATAGTAACTATAACATAAAAGCTATGCCTTAAGTTTTTTGTGTATATCTAGATATACAATAATTATCTATTGTAAACTTATTGTAATTATACCATAATGTCACTGGAACTTTTGCAGTAAACGTTGCCTGACGTGAATACATAATGTCAATTTAACGGGTTATCTCAAGAGATATAAGGTAATGACATCACGATCTTTATTATGAAAGAAATAAGAATTATAAAATTCTGAGATGCAATATATAAGATAATTTAAATATTAAATTATATAAAATTGACATGCATCTATTTTCAACGAACAGTTTTTCCATAATAATTATACTTTTTTTATAACACGGATTCTTCTTTTCAATATTTAACTGAATTAGATATAATCGCTAATATTTTACTAAATTAGATTATCGTTAAATTTATCCGTCGCTTTGATATATTTTAATAAATTTGCAAATTACAATTTGCACTTCGCGCGTGTAATACATGTCCTATTAATCTAATTACAAATGTGTTTGATGTTCAATAAATTCCTGAAATAAACGCGAGGATGCTTACTGCTCGGTTTTCATCTGTCAGCTACATATGCCGCTATTGCGGCCAAATTACACAAGTTAATAACGAATAATGAGATGTATGTTAAATTTCTTGAAATTCCCAGGCAAATATACATGCAAATCAGCAGATAACTACAAGGCAGGCCAACCAGGTGAGGTAGGTAAACAAGCAGAGGAAGCGAGGCAAGCAGGTCAGGCAGGTATGTAGGTTTTCTTTTCTATGACCTGCGAGCAGAGAGGACAGAAAGCGTGATAGTTTGAGAGGGAGGCTGGAAAACACGCGCAGGCGTCTCCGGTGCCCTCCATCGTGGCGCCTCCACCCTCCGCGCACCCCTAACGCCGTCGACTCACCCTCGCTCGGGTGCCTTCCTCGTCGCTCTCCTCTCCTCTCCACCGCCTCGGAGCGTTGCTCGTTGCGCCTCGGTCAATCCGCGAGCAGTATGGCGCTACGCGCTCTGGCACGGCAACGTACGTAGCCGTCACGTCGTTCACCGTGTATCCGTGTACCCGTTGAATGACGAACCACCGCGTCCCTGACAGGGTAAATCCGCGCGCGAATTACGGTTGTCAATCTCGCGCAACTGGGTCGCTTTTTCGACGTCCCTAGGAAGCGGGATCGCAAACAAAGGGTAAGAGACCACATAGTGAAAAAGGCTCTGCAAAATCACGGTGAAGAGAAAACGATCTAAATTTTGGCGAAGCAAATTTTAAAAGGCGACGCTAGTTAATATGCAACCGCGTGCATCGCATCCGGCCCGACGCTGGCCGTAGACAACGCCGGATAAACGTGCTCCAGTAGCGCGTTGCGACGAGTGGCTTCCCTCCACAACGTGCGGTAAATGATCAGGCGATCGAGGATGACAGGCTCCTCGACAGTTATCATCGATATCGGTATCAGTAACGCCGATACGGCGACGATCGGAAAGACAACGACGAAGGCGATGTTAATTACGACTTTTTCGATCGGTCTCACGTGTTCGCGCGCCGCTTAGAACATCGATATGACATTTAAGTCTCGAACGGTCTCGTAAAAAACTGTCAGGTTTATAGAAAATTTACTGGAGAGTGCAGTGAGAGGGTACACGGAGGGACACAGAGCTTCAAGCAGCCACCAGCTGATCGTCGATAAATACGACGAGCGCGCGGCATGTCCCTCATCAATTAACACCGCGTGTTCACATCTCACGTTGGTAATCTGTGGGTGATCATCCCTTGGACTACAATAGAGCGACCAATTTGCAAGATGGCATGTCCATTCTCTAGCAGACGCTTCAAACTAACCCACAGAGATGATAGCAGCAGGGAAGGGGACCATCGCAGGCTCGCGAGAATCAGACAAGATGAACGAGACATTGATGTCCTGCGACAATCATCGGTTCAAATAACGTCGTCGCTTTTAGGAGAAGATGGTGACGACCTTGAGAACACACAGACACTTAATCTGAAGCACCTAAGAGCCGCGGTGACCCTCTTGACTAACCCTTCGGTATTAAATAAACGATGATTTTATTCCTTCAGCTTTCGCTATTGTCGCATACACTATCCTTACCTCGCCTCTCATCGCAGCGTGCTTTACCACTGTTCAGCATGCACTTCTTTAGCATCTTAATATCTTCTTTATTGACGTGGTAGTAAAAGGTACGAATAGATGTTGCATGCCTTGTTTCAAGCTTTTAGATGAAAGTGGAGACCTGGAGAAATACCGCGTAAGAAATAATTTTAACGCGCGAAGGATCAGCCGGCTCTTGTACGGCTTTTCTCTCGATGAGTTCAAAGTCGGATTAGTGGAGGCGGTAACACGCAATTGGTTCCATTCGCCCGAGGTTTTATTCTACTTTGTCGTCTATATATACTCGCCTTTGTTTGTGAATTTCTTTCTCTACCCTTGTCAGCTTTAAAACCGGTATACCGCGGATTTGAAGTACTGAGTTCCATTTTCAAAAGACGGTAACGATTATGATAAATGAAACGCCAAATTGGGGTCGTTTTAATGTGCAATAATCTGCGCGTCGAATTTATATCGACCTAAATATCGGCACAGATAAATTGACGTTCGTCTTAAAATTTAATTGGCTGCGTTCTAAAGAACGCGAAATAAATTATATGGGTCATAAATAATTTACTTTAATATTCCGCATTGTTTAATAGTCCGCAGTAAAATTAATTTCGTTGCCCTGCTACCGGGCTACATACATTGGTAATAACATGCGTTTTTGTTTAATTATTATTCATAATAGACTGCACAAACTCCCACATTCTCTTCCAGTTGTATAGAAACCGCTATCAAACTTTCCATACGATAAATGCGCTCGCGGCTACCAGAGATCACCATGGGAATCGGAACAGTTTTTCATTGAGAACTGGGTCAGAAATATGTAATAAATCCCAACGAAAAGTTTCCTGCCGTCGCTGTTAGAGAAAGCGGGAGTTTCCAAGTTCCTCCTCCGCGCGGAAGCAAACCACGTTAGCGACTCACGCGAACGGCCAATGTTTTCAAACCTTGTCTTGCGAAGGTATAGAGCTTCTTACTAAAGCTTTTTGCATTAAACTTTGGCACGGAAAGTCTTGTCTCTACCACTAATATGTACTTCTTTGATCATGCTTTCACGTTCCTTTTCTCATAGCTTTAGAGCTTACATGATAAATTACGCAATAAGCAACTTGAGAAGATATGAAACATATTATTGATGTTTATTACAGATACAGAGCCTTAGTGCTTTCGTTAAAGTCGTCTTAGATAGTCATAAATAACAACTTTTTACACAAAACAAATCGATATCAGTTGGTAAATATTTTCTCTTTACGAAGAGATAAAATTATACTTTTCCGATACTTCTTAAAGGACATATATATCCGGCGGGTTAGGTCGTACAAGTATTATCATCAAGATAGTATCGGCCACTTCTGATTATCAAATTGCAGCAATTTGACGAGTTTTTCCACTATTCAATTACGTTGGATCGATTCCCTTCGCATGATCGTATCTAGTTAGCAAATGTCATTGATATTTCAGGGAGTTAATAGCAGATTAAGGAAGATGAGAACGTGGCACTTAGGGTGATAACGGCGTGTGCAAATCCGAGAGGTGTTGAGCCGTATACACGACCCACTATCAGCATTCGATATACAACGAGTGAAGTGGAAATGAATAGTTTCTCGCAAGAATAGGCACGGAACGTGACGCGAAGCTCATATTAATGGATGAAATCGAACGTGTTTCAAACAATACTTGTTGACTACATCGTTATATTATAATTTCCTAGAAACGGCTCCTTTTCGTGAAAAAAAAAACGGATTCTCCGTTTTTCTAAATTCTACTATTGAATAAATATGTTTAATTACTTTTCTTGTTTTAAATAGATAAAATCGTACTAGAAAAAATTTCTGGATGAAAATGAACAAATCAGAAGATTTTAATCAGAATTCAATTATTTCAACTAGAATAGGTTCAATCAGAAAAATTTGATTTCTCCATTTTTAACTAAAATTCCAATTAGTATAACCAGACTTTTTTTCAAGTGCAAGAGAGCTAAAATGAACGCAATAAAAGTCTCGTGAGAAGTACTTTTTTACCATCTTCCTTTCTGCGATTGGTATCTCTTATATAAAATATAATTGGAGAAAATCTTGTGCTAGGTTTAGAATACATGAAATTCTGGGAACGTCGTATATTGGGTTAGCACCGCCTGGATAAATATTACTGAGATGGAAATTCGAAGGAAGAAATCAGAGGTTTTCATTATTGATTGAACTTTTGTGGAAGTTCAAGCGAGACAATGGATCGTGAAGCGTGAGTTCCGTTTAATTCACGTGATGCTATATATAAAACAACGTCTCTAATATCGCTTTCTAATTGACAAGTGCGTCGGAAAATTTCCAATGACTGAAACTTTCGTCTTCAATGCAGCGCATGGCGGCACGTCTCCGTATCTGTGGGTATAGTTCAGTTATTCTATTAAATCCTTCTCTTTGAGCTCGACGTAACAGAGTAACACCGTAGCCCATTAAATATGGCTATTTGAAAATTATAATTGCAATTTGAAAATCCGATTGCCAATTCGCTGTAATGCAGTTACGGTTGGAGTTTCAATTTCAACGTTTGCAATTGTGCGATATTCTGGTACCACCGAAAATCAATAACGCGTACAGAATTCATTCCTAAATGAGGCTGAAATTTTGTGATACGAAGATGGCGCGGTCACAAAAATACGTTCGCTTAAAAACTATAATTTCATTGTCGAGGAAATCTAACGTTCTTGTTTGCGTCGTAATTGTAAGTTCTTGGAATTGTACGTTGTTCATAGATTTTTTTTTGCAAAAAATCGACAGGCCACGTATTTCGAGATGACGTAGAAACGAGTATTCGGCGCGCGGCTTCGAGCTAAAAGGGTCAAGAGCAATTAGTCTAGGAGGGTAGAGAACACGAGATTGCTTTGCAACGTGTACACACAGCCGAATATTCCTTCGTTCATCTCAAACACTGCTTGATATAGCAAACGGTTATTTACTAAAGCGCATGAATAAATGACCACGAAGGGCAAATGTTACGAATCGCTAATTGTGCCATGGAAAACATATTCTAAAGCGGACAAATGCCACAGATCCGGAGTAGGGGTCAGGAGTTATTAGTCCAGTAAAACGCAGCCTAGTGCAGTATGCGACGTCTTTCTACAAGCTTCCGTTTTAATCTTTCTTAATGAAAAGAGAGATCTTTCCAAGGACGTTCCAAGATATTTCTGGTATAATGGATGTCATTGCGAGCGGTTCTTCATCGAAGAGCCGATATTTTATGGTAGCTTCTCACCAGCTCGGCATGACGCGAACATTAAAAAATAAAATCCATATATATCGTATATACAAACCATTATGTCGATATGAGGGGAATTAACACAGCGCGTAAAAAAGTAGGTGTATCGAATAACTACGTATATCTATGCATATGTGTGTGTGTGCGTGTGTGCGTGTGTGTGTGTGTGTGTACAGAGGGAAAAGGTGCTGTAAAATCGGAATTGGATTTTACGAGCACAATACCTGCGCGCAACGCAGCGCGATGGTGAAAAAGGCGGATTGCAAATTCCAAATGCAATTAATCTAACGAGCGGGATATCAAGGTATTGTTTCTGCAGTTGTCTTTCGACTATCCGCACGGCCAATTATTCTTTTTTCTTTTTTCCAACGCCGTAGAAGAGCATAAGACGAGCAAAAATGCGGTGCCGTTCAATGAAGAAATCAACGAAAAAGAGGTACTTCGCCGGAGAAGTACGGTACAATCACTATTTCCCCGCTTGCCGGAGCATTGAAATTTGTGCATTGAAATGTCGAGAAATTCCTTTGTGCATCTAAAAGAGCTCCTCGTAAACGAGCATTAAATAGATTATCCCGCCTAATCCCGTGAGCAGCGGTATTAAACGAGCCATTTCTAACGGTGGCTTCTTAAATGCCAGCTGTGTCGTGAGAAATGCCCGTTTGCAGTCCACGAGAAACTTCAGTAGCACGTAACTCACTTATCGTGCTTGACCCAATAATGGTGTACCTCGATCGTCAGTTCGGCGTTAGAAGCACTATGATGTAGGTATCATGCGGCTTGCGTTAATCGAGAGATCGGGAGTTGATACCGGGCGTGGATTGAACGGCGTTTTACCTCACGCGGGAAATTTACTAAAATAATAACGTAATATCATCGATGCAGACATTAATTACGATTTAATAAACGTCGCGTCGTCCCGGGAAATGACGAGAGAAATAGATATATTCGGATTCGATGTCCTGCGTTTTATTAAATTTCACTCGGATGCCGGATGCGGGCGGATATTTTTAACACTATATTTCTACGTCGAATCATATCGCTCGTAACTGATGCGTGATAAATTAATATTTCACTTCCATATTGAACTTCCTTCTCTTTCCTGCGAATAGCCGTTGTTCATCCGACATAAATATTGCGTATAAATTCACGGGAGCATGAATGTAATTGCTACGATAACTGACGTTGTATCATAGCACTTTGGAACTTTAAGCACAGAGGAAAGTCCATACGTGTACCATTACCTGTCGCATGTACCAAGTTGAAATTTAGCATGCACGTGGAAAAGGACTGGGATAAAGCGCTGGGAAATTTTAATTACACGTGCAAGCTTGAGGCATTAGTAGGAATTATCGGGTATTACTTAATAGAGATTACATACATATAGATAATGTACATTTTTTCAATCAGTGACTTAAGCTTCGATCTCCAGAAGATTATTCGGGGTAACGTGGCGCAAGTATATTACTGCAAAGCACGGGTATTATTATGAATTACGAAATATAATATGATCCATTTATGAGAAATTAGTGTCTGATATTCGGAAGTATGACTAGATACTAATATAGAGGAGAGTAAGGAAATTGTGCGAGCACCTAAAGGAAAAGTTGAATAAAACCTATCATTTATCAGTTGCAGAAATTTTCATTTAAAAAAATTACTTTAGTTATTTAGTTTTAAACTATAATAGTTAACATTTATATAATTATCAATATTAATTATAATTTTAAACAAAAAACAAGGCTCTTGACATTCGGAATTACTCGCTGTTTACGCAGGGATGGAAGGGTTTCGTTTCTTATTTAAAATTATAATTTGTATTTATCATATTGTTTTAATAATATATGAATATTAATTATTGCGTTTTAAAGCCAAATCTTTGAATAAAGGTTCCATAATTCATAAATGATTGTCGCCCTGTTAAATCTATAGTATCAAATTTAATCTAATGTGAGTCGCCACTGCTCCTACTAAGTATATAGTTATTTTTTATTAAAATAATAATTAAATTTGACATTATATCGTGTCAAATTGACACGATATAGTGTCAAAGTGACACGATATAGTATCAAATTAACACGATATAGTGTCAAATTTAATTATCTTTTGGTATAAAATAACGATATGATTGAGTGGCAGCAATGACGACTCTCATTAAGTTAAATTTGACACTATAGATTTAACAGTGCGGCTTTAACTTTTTTCTCAGGTAATAGCAATTACTTTACATTTTCGCTTACATAAAAAATATCGAGAAAACGTGTAATATTTATCTTAAATAGCCTTCTACTTGTGTTACAGTGTGGCAACGAACATTTATCGGATTATTATTGGATACAAGAAATGAGAAATTATCACTACTCTAATACTCTGAAATAATATCATTTATGTTTACCCTATGTTTGTAATTCCTTTATTCTTCCCTACATTTGATATAATACAATATATTTTTGTAATATATATTTGATATAATATAAGTTTGTAAACGTAACTCATGACGAGAACATTTCCTAAATGAATTGCAGCTTACCAGAACTTAATCATGTTCGTTGCAATACAAAATTCGCTCTTCAAGAGCGATCGATACATCCCGTCGTTTCTGACGGCACTTCCAACATCGTCGGGTAATCGTAAGGGTCGTAAATGCAGTTCCGCCGTACACCACGCTACCGTCTACCACGCTATCGCAATGTTATGGAAATGCCGCGATCGATTTGATAGATTTGCATAACACGCGTGTTACCCTCCATACGTTTTTACGACGGGCCACTCGTGTGATAGATGATCCTCATTGCACGACGCTCCTCGTACGTGAACGAATGCTTCTGAGAAGCGCAGTTCTTCCAGGGACTAGCTCTGGATGCTTTCGGGGCCATTACGGCGAGAAATATGCCAGATCGATAAATGGTCGTAGATACTCTTTCGTATATCTCTTTCTCTCTTGAATAATTTTAAATGAACGTAAGTGGAAATGTAAAATCAAATAAAATTTCCAGTGGCACCTTGAAAATTATACAGAAATATGTTTTTCTTCTAGAAAATTTAATAAAACCTCATTCTCTCTCTCTCTCTCTCTCTCTCTCTCTCTCTATCTCATAAACATATTTGTTAAGTTCAGGCTTAACTAAAAATTTTGTATTTTCTAGTTTGCCAAAGCTTTGCACATACGAAATAAATATGTTTGTATTTTCTCCATTAAAAAGCACAAACGTAAACATTATTGTACATCGGATGAATTTTTGAAGTAATTTATATGCCGGGCTCACATGTGTTTATCTTTATCGGAACATAAATACTGAAGCGCTACGCTAGGGAGAGATTCAACTTTTATCAAATCGTTGCAATGTCTGCCTCATACGGAAAATCCCAACAGGCAAACAGTAAATCTATCGTATTATTTTTATAGAATTTGCCATTCAGTTCTATTTGCTGGGGCACGCTTCATGGAATGGAAACAGTTCATAGAACATTTAATGTTAGTACAGTAATATATATCTATATACATACGTATTTAACAATATTAATACACACAAATCATTCCTCAGGCATCTCCAAAGAAAAGGATTCCTCTTTTCGCTCCATTCAAAGACTGCTATTCATTACTACAATACAAGTCCTTTATGACTAATATCTTTTGTACTTATCTTATTGTGATTATTCTTGTATTAGTGAGTGTTTCACTAAATTCAGAAGTTCGTTATGTAAGTTGTATCTGTTTAACTCGATACGCACACGTACCATGTACAAAAGTCAGATATTACGGTTTCATATCTCTGGAGGGTTGCATATGATATTTTGCTTGACGTGAGGAAAACACGCGCCAAGAAGCAACAGAGAAATACCGTAATCTTGTAACATCTCTCAAAGTTGGCCAGAAGAAGATGGAATGGATAAGCAAAATATAATTCGACGTCGCATCTCGTGGTATTACAATGACGCAGTACCTCGTAAAGCGTTATAACAAACAATCGTAATTTTGTTTACCAGCCTTCATCTAGAGATGTATCCTTTTGATGCAATTGTTCCTCTTCAGCAATTTGTTGGCATGTTGTAGAGAATAAAATTTTGTTCATTATTTCACAAATGCGTGTATTCTCTGCATTGTCTGCACTGTCTGCAGTATTTCCTTCGACTCTCAAATGTGCAAAAGTTCAGCACATTGTGTTCAAGAATTCCTTTCTTGATAAAAACGACTGCTAAAAATATCGCTCATCGGTCGAGTTTAAAACCACGAGCTTCATAAGACTACGCGGTCATTTCCACAAAATGAAAAGATTTTCAGTGTATCTTAGTTTAACCATGTGGCATACGTTTTTACCAAGCTGTCGGATCTTCATTAAAGAAACGTTAGATACGTTTTACGTCAGGGACGTGCACGAGATTAATCCTTTTTCTCGTCATTCTATTTTCTCGAGTATAGCGTCCCTTTGCGCTTTGTAGTAACAAACTAGAGTGCTTTATGAGAAGCTGGGGTTCCTCACAACAAGAGACTATCTTTCGCAAAGAAAAATGTTTAATGATATAACAAATATAAGGTATCCTGCGCTTATTTTTAGAACAGAAAAGGAAGAAGAATATCATACTTAGTATACATACATAGAGATATAATACATTTTTTTAAATAATTGGAATTATGACCGACAAGAATGTTGAGATATAACATTAAGATTATTTCTCTATAATAATACACAAATGAGCTTAGCTAACGGTAAATACAACTAGGTTACTCGAGCAATCTGCAGTAGCACGAACATTCGGTGTGCCCCGCCAAAAGTAATTAAACTATGCCATTCAACAGACGGTCCGTATCTATTACACGGTTTAACATTTCGTAGATTACAGTAGGGCAATATGGTGGATTGCTCTTCTCGGTTGGTATACTCTGCTTTAACCCGTGCAATATCCCACCGCATGAATACGCAAAAATGAAATTGTATAAAAACGCGTTGCATTCGTATCGTGAATTTCAGAGAATGCTCGCGACTAATCATTGTTACCGTGAATGACACGTCGGTAGAAACAAGCTTTATGGTGACGGGCAACCGGTTCTACACGGGGATCCATTTCACTCGATGAATTGGATGGACGCGACAGAAACTTCGTTACTTAGTTAAATTGATGGAAATCAAGTTTTCCTCCTACTTGTGGAATTGTGTCGATACGCATCGTGACGAAAGTGCAACCATGCCCCCAACAAAATGTCCGCAGCTTCAACATCAATGTGATTTTGCCAGAAGTTGCTCAAAGTGTAAATTTGTGAAGTTTCTAAATGCGAAGAAATATTTCCGCTCGAGACATATATATATATAGTATATATATATATATGTATGTATATATACATGTACAGAAGTTTTACCGAAGAATTGTGAAGCTTGTGTGCGTATAGTTATGACAAACATATGTGCATGGCATCGTAATTTATATCGCCTTGTCAAAAGTGAACAAGTGTATAAAGCATCATTTTATACCTTTATGAAGCAATGAATATTGCGATTCACAATATTTCCCGCGGCAAAAATATTAGACAATCGTTTATGAGAAATAAAATTAATTATACATTAATTCAAGGCTTTGTATTGTTTCATCGCGCGGATACATACGCTTTTACATACTTCTCCGTCAGTGATTTGTTCCCTATTATTCATTTCCTTTCTCTTTCATATGACAAATCTTTATGAATATTTCCAGCATGCGAAAGTGCTCGACAAAATAGAAATATTGGTTGTACTAGCGCTAGAGAGATAGAATCTCGCGTGAGAATCTCGTTGCGGCTGCTATCGCGCTGTAAGTACTTGAAATGCAAAAATAAAAAGGGATCTCTACGTATTAAGTCACTTAAGTACCTCTTGCAAAGCACTTACTTTGATTTCTCGAAGCTGGCGTAGTATAATAGATGGCCGACTTTCTGTGCTATAAAAATATTAACTGAGAACATCCAGTAATGATACTGCAGTTCTTTCAGCACTGGATACAATTATAATATAATTGTTCTGAGATGTCATTACTAAAACTATGTATTTTTTATTTCTTTTCTTTTTGTGATCAGATTATACACCGAAAAAATTGTATTCTCAACTTAAGAATATCCTATTCATGAATAGTACGTTTTCCTTTAAAAATAAGCACCAAACCGCTCCTCTTAATTTAAGAAGGAAATCATCTAAATTATCATATTCTTAATATAAGAACATACAGAATGTCCTATTTTAAATGATGATCTCAAATATCTTTTAAACAATACATTTTAGAGAAAAATATTTATATATCAGACAAAGGTTGCATGATTTTAAGGGGGACATTATCAAAAACCGTGTGAAGCGCGCGTGTAGCGATGATCGCATTCACAAATCAAGAATATATTATTAATTTAAGAGAAAATATTCTTATATTTGTTAAGAGGAAATATTAAATACATCTTTCAAGTATACAATTTTTTGGTGTAACAAAGTGTAAAATAATATAATACGATAAAAATCTTTCATACGGAAAAGTAGTTATATAAAATATTAAAAATCATTAATTATTTTGCAAAAATAATTAATACAACTGATTGTGAATTTTAAATAGAAATGGTCCAAAATTATTTGGCGATGCAATCATTTTTAATAATAAATCAACCTAATATTTCCTACGACTGCATGAACTGACAAACACGTCAATTCGCATGACTGTCCTCCCACAAACAGTTTGAATGACCTTCCACATTCTAGAGCGACTTCCTATCGATTTTGGCTCCAATTGGAATGTGTCTATTGAGGTGTTGGTTGAACAACATTTTGCATTGCCAAATTTCTATTGTATTTTTCTCTTTTGTCTTCTATAAAAAATATATTTACGAAATGTTTTTATAGTTTCCGTAAAAGCTTTCGAAGGAAGAAACATTTTTGAAAGCACTCTCTTATGCTCCTCGGTATAAACAGGTCAATCAATTTATAATCGAATTAAAATGTCCTATTATATATTCTTTCACTTAGTCTTAGTCTAATCGCACGGGGTAATAACCCATAAAATTTTATATTTTCTCTGTTAAGAGGGCAACTGTCTCTGGAAAGTTGGAAAGTAATTTAACTACTTATACGCGAAGTACTAATTAGACCGCTTTACCTATTTTCCTCCTTTTTGTACACAATTTCATTATAACAGTTCGTTTGTATTATATTATCATCAGAGACGAGTTGAAAATTAAGATGCGGTGAATTTATCGTGGCTGGAAACAATGAGCCTGGAATCGACGGTGCCACAATACATAGTTCGCTATATGTTAACATCTAAAACGTAATCCTAATCTCCTGTTCTTTGTGTATTAGTATATTTAATTCATATTATTATAATTCTCATGACGTATACGCACAACAAGAAATGTTAATACGCAAAGAAGATTAGCTTGTTATATCCTGGTTTTCCGCAGGATCATCCCTGATTTAATTCCTAGTGTAGATTATAATCAATTATTAATGAGCGCTGGTATTATACATAATTCATGTTCCGCTAAACTAACATTTAAGACTTAACTGTATGCTGTAATAGGTTATATTAAAATTGTACGCTATAATAGATTATATCAAAACTTTTTTGTTATGATAATCTTGGGTCATAAGCAATTTGCATTAATAATGTCGCTTTATTCAGTTTGACAATTTTATACTGTTACGCATATTTCATATATTTAATTTTGTAAATTAGCAAATATATCCAATAAAATTGTTGAACAAAATTGATGTTACTTGCGTAAGTTATTGATTACTTTAAATGCCATTTCTCGCAATGTGCCAATATAAATAGATATCATCTGTCAATGTTAGTGGATAATGCCATTTGTCGGATGTCATTTTGACAAATTGTTATGTATCGAATGAATACGTGAAACAGAATATTCAAATGAAAGAGACCTCGCCCTTTCTTTTTACCAACATCAAGTTTCATAGTATCATTTATAAATACAGAGAAATAATATGTTGATACGTGAATTTCTCAGTTTTCCAGAGATACAAAAGTTTTCAGTAATTTATCAATCTCTGCTGATATTTTCTAAAAGAATTTTGTTACGCAATTAAAAAATGTAATGCATGTAATTATAATTATAATAAGTAAATTAACAGCTCGAAGAATATTGTGTTGAGATCGTATCTCATCTTATGCAATTTATCATGCGTTATATTGTATACTAAAGTATTACATTACGGAATTAATGAAAGCTTTCAGTATTCAATATGTAATATAACTTTGTCAAGTGTTGAAACAGCCTTATAGGAGCCACAGTCTATAATTCTCCTATTCCGCAGAATTCCTAGGTGTAATAGTTGTTAGAATACATCTAGTTAGCCACTATTAATTGCCATTTAACATGATATTAATCGTAACTTAGTGAATCCGTGCGAGAGCTAAGTTAGAGAATAACTTAACAAACTTTGCCTCTAACGACGTTATGCAATAAAGGTCATGTGGTTGAAGTAATGTCCCATATGAGTGCCCCAAACACTATTCTCTTGAGAAGAATTGCCCATACGAGCGTTCCAAATGGTGCCATAATTTTCGGTGTAAAACGCAGGCTGTAATTTACAATGAAAATAGGCATCGCATAATAACTATCGGATTATTGCTACACAACGATTGTCGAATCACACGCACTCGTGTACGTCGTTAAATCGAACTTCATATAATTTAGTCTTGCTACATTGATGCATGATCTGTGTGCATGAGAATATTAATCTTTCAAATGCGTTTTATGAAGAAAGATCTTTGTACAGACTCCACCGAAGTTATTCGATAAAAGTTCGAAATTACTACCACAGTATACAGCACTGAATTATGTATTTTGCATGAATAAACATTTTGCAGCATGTGTTCACGCGTAGAACATATTGCAGTGAAATATTGTTAAGTGTAATATGTTCTAAATAGTTTGGACTTTATAATAAACAAGAGAGTTTAAAATTAGTTTTTATCACATCTCTTTAAACAAAATTTTGAATATTATTTTCACAATTTATAGAATTTCATTATATTTGTCAAGGATCTATATTTCAAAAATATTAATTATTTCAGATATTTTATTAATTTTAGATAAAATTTAATTGGACATATATTGACATAAAACAGTGCAACGAGAAATAATTTATTTCAATTCAACAATTAATTTTGCCTTTTTAAAATTATTTTTGAAATCTTAATTTTTATTGTAGAATGAAGTGGTAGCTATGGCGCTAGAAGCTCTATTAAATAAACATGAAGTACCTCTTCCAACGTCGACAACATCGTCTTTGTAAGTACATTCATTAAAAATATTTTCTCTATTATGCGTGTTATGCAGATAGTCTGTGGAAAAGTAAAAGGAATTGAATGAAACATTGTTATGAAACTATTTTTAATATTATAAATTAACTTTTTCACATTGTTGGTTATTTAATTTATTAAACTCGAAAACTTTTTTGCATATACTAATAAACAGTCGTACCTCTACGTAACATTGTTAATTGTACAAAATATAAAATGTAATATAATATTTATTATATTTTGTATGAAATTGTCAAAGAAAAATCTAATGATTACAAATATATTAAGTAAGAAAATCTGTATGCTATGTAATATAATTAGAAATAATTTAATTTAGTACAGTAACATTTGTAGTTTAAAATCAAAGAAGGTTACATTGCATATAATTCATTTAATTAAAATTTAATTAAACAGAGGAAAGAGAGAGAGAAAGAGAGAGAGAGAGAGAGAGAGAGAGAGAGAGAGAGAGAGAATGTATACTGATATACGAGTAAAAGTAGTCCTATTTATTAATATCTTATTAATATAAATTTTTCTATTTATTTAATGTACTAATTAATGTAAATTTTTATAAAAATTCTGCATTAAAGTAAAAACTAATGTAATAAATGTAAAACATAAAAATCTGAATCAAGTTTTTATTGCTAATAATTATTCTTGATTTCTACCTAAATTATGATTACATATGTATGATTTTCAATAATAAAATATTGTTTTATTTTTCAGAGAAAAACTTTTAAGTAATGTTGAAGAGGAGGAAAACTATAATTTACTGGAAGACATTTACGAGACACTAAATTACGATTGTGGTAAGATAACATAATTTTTATAATTAAATAATAATAAACTAAATAGACGTCTGTTACATACAAACAAAAAAGACTATTTAAAATAACGTTGAATAAATCTTAAAATCACATTTACTGCGTTTGTTTCTTAAAATCATATTTACTTTATTCGTTTCCACGCGCGATACAGTAAATTATTATTTATTAATTATTTCATAACGGAAAGAGTTTTAAAAACAAAAAACTTGTCGCTGCGGGGCATCGTTCGCATTCATTAAAGTAATTTGTCCTTTCGTGTTTGTGTTCGCGTTCGCCCGCTTACAATTAGTTTAAATCCAATTTTATACGTTGAGACGATTATCATAAATCTACCATAACCAATTAAGGAAACTTATCACATCAATTTATTTATTTGAGAAAAAGTTCGGGATATTAATTCATAAATTATGTTGATATTTTCAGAATCAAGAGAAATTGGACGAGAGATACGTAACTTTTAAAATAAAAATTTTATGGTATCTCTCTATTCTTATTCGTTTTCAAAAATCGAGGGGGTAACCACTTAATGTAATCGTGGGACAGAATCCTCGAAATAATTATAAAATTTATACAAAATCTCTATGTATAATCCGATAATTATATATGCAACCACGAGAAATATCATTGTATAATATTAAATAAAATCGTATATTTTACCAAATTATTTCATAGTAGTGAAAAAAATTATTTGTAATCAGATGAAATCATGTAATCTGTGGGACAATATTTCAGCTAGTGGTTATCCCCTTGCCAAAAATAATAACTCAGCACTTATTTTAGATTATAAATAACGTAAATTATATTTTCAAAAATTCATTTATGTAAATATTACGTGAAGCATTCTTTATGTAATTAAGGATATTTTACGTTTTATTTTAGCATACATAAATAAATCTTTTTAAATATCATTTATAATAAGGTAAGGATGTCGACTAATTATCTTTACACAGTTGAAAGAACTGTTGTAAAAGAAGGATATAAAATTTTATGAAGTCTCCTTTAGAATATTAATTCCGATGTTTCGAATATATTAATCAATTTTTAATCGCTCTGTTCAAACAAGTAGAAGTTAATTTGGAATTATTTTCTGCTAATGCCAAACATTACTTTTATGTTATTGTATGTTATCTTTTGCATTTTTCATAATTATATCTTAAGTGCCATTGTCCGCTTCGGTTTGGCTGGGCAGCTGATAACGCGAGAATCCGTTAATACAGGCTTGACCGAGTTTTTAATGGAATAAATACAGAAAAACTAGCGTGAAAGATCCAATCGATATTTATCACATTTCAAATGAAATATCCAGTAATCAAGACAGTAACAATGCTATCCATCAATTAAGTAATTGGTGCAATATCTTTTTCTCCATTCGCACTTTTATTCCCGTCGAAAGAATTAATAGATTTTTTTCAATAAAGAAAAAATGTTGACGCAACGATAATTAACAAAGTTACCTACAAACGACGGAATTCAATATAAAAATTACGAAATGTCTATAAAAAAAAAATACCATTTTTCATATTTGTAATAGAAATTAAAATATGTGGGCCGTGAACGTTGCTGTCGTTACAAATAAAGCTCGGGGCGAGGCAGTTCTTCTTCACATTCAAATTATTCCAGCTTTACTAAATGTGTTCGTCCCGGATCCTTGGTTACGCGTTCTACTTTCCCTAGCAACTGCATAGTGACGCGCAATCTGGCGTCGTATGATAATATTTTAATTTCATCCTGCGTTTTAATTCTGTCTGCTACATGCTGTTTTTTATTTCAATTCGAAATGCAGCGACGAGGATAATTTGTGTAAAGAAAACTAACGATAATATTATTTTTGGAAAGTAACGTAGTTAACGCCTTTTAAATAACTTTAAATGTGCAGACATCTTACGAATAAATAAAGAAATAATTGTTTTTAAATTGTTTTACGCTTGTTTGTGCAAATGTTGCGAAATGTTAAAAAATTTGATCTTTTTTTATTTGTTTCCATGTAGCTTAATCAGGCTTTATAAACTCATGTATCGGAATTCCGATATTTACTATCAGAGATTAGAAACTATTAGGTGCTGAAATACCTTTATCGATATTTCAATTACACGATTCGATATGATTTTAGCGCGACGACGATGTTGCGAAGTAGATAGAGTACATAAATAGGTGGCTATGTGTGGAGGTTTCCTGGTGTTAACGAAGGAACCTGCAGATAGGTAATACGTACTCCGAAAGATTAATGAACTAGATGAACCCGGTCTCACAGAAAATCATGCCCAAGATGCGATCCGCCGTTATATCGTAGGTCTTATCTTATGCACGCAAACAGCGCCTTATTGATTCAACCTTATACGCCACGACAAAGCGAAATGCTTTTTCCTCCTGCGTCGAGATTCAAGAAATATGTCAGTTCTTTTCGAATTTGTCTTTCTTGTCACTTCATAGTCCCGTAAAGATAATCTTATATTATAAATGGACCACCCGTAGGCTGGCAAATTCAGTTGAGACTGCTGAGTCTTTGGAAGTGGAACGAGAGATGCGCGAGGCAAGACTGAATATTTCATGGATTGTATATAGAAAAGTAGTGAAAAGGAGAAACGAAAAATTATATTCCGCTTTAGCTTACCCCTCGATTTCCTTGTCGGAAATAAAATTCGTTCTATGAGTTATAGATCTGACTTTGAATAATAATAGCATCATGTTTCTCAATGTTATTATACATTGCATTCAATACAATTGCATGTGTACCGGTTTTACATTTCTGTTCTGCGATTTAATCAATACTTCTGTTATCCTTCTCATCGTTATAAGCATTGAAGATTTACGATCTTGCACATTACAGTTTACCGCGTTATTAATAATATAAATTAATAATAATAATAATAATAGTAATATATACACACTGTAACCGGTATATAAATGTTTTTATTACTACAGTAAATTATAGTGTATATTATTATTATTGTTTACATTTAATTTGCTACGTTATTAACAAAGTAACTTAAACTAATAATAATAATAATAATAATAATAATAATGTATACTACAGTAAATTATAATGTGTAAGATCGTAATTTATTATTATTATTATATATATATATTTATATTTATTATTACTATATTATTATTATAATTATTATTAGTTTGTTTTTATTTTGTCAATAACATAATAAACTATAGTATGTAAGATCGTAAAATCTTATATAAAATGTAATTTGTAAAGATGAAAAGAAAGTATAGAAGAATTAATTCAATAGCGGAATAGAAATGTAAGATCAATTTCATTGGAATATAATGTATAATAACATTCAGGAGCATAATATTATCATTATTATCATTAGTTTATGTTTTCACTTTGTTAATAACACAGCGCACAAGTTATAATTAGAAATTGTCCTATCGTTAATCATTTCTAGATAGTATATCCTTCTGCACTTCTAATAATTAATTATAAACATGCTTATTAAAGATAATTAATTTTGTACAATATGCACGTGTAAGTATCTGAAATTCATGGTGTCTTTGAAAACTTGGCAAACTACGTTGAGTTTATTTGCGATCAATCTTGAATGTTGAAACGACGAACGCATAGTGCTCGCACACGCGGAACCAGCATATTTTAGAATGCTAATTGAAACCAGCAAGCCATACTCTTTGGAAAGAAGTAAGGTTATTAAAGTCTCTTCAGAAAGTTACAGTTACCTCTCAGAATATTCGTTTGTTGCTGGCAATCGTAACTAGTGGTATGATATAACAGGCTTTTCAAATGTCTTCGCAGAATTTACGTATATACATATTTAATTTAAATTTAACATATTTAATATAATATAATGTAATTATGTTACCTAAACAGTTTGTATTAAATTTATATTTAATATTTCTTGGTATCAAAATAACACAATTTATGAGTAAGTTAATAAGTAACATAAAAATAATATGTTTTAAAACGTACATTTTTAAATGAATAAATAAAATCTATTTATATATATTAACATATCGTAAATGTTAATTTCACTGAAAAAATATGCTTCCATGATTTGTCTATTTAAATAATATTTGTGTTCCCTTCTAACATATTTATCTTATGTTAAATTAATATATAAATTTCAATAAACCGTTTGGGACATGTGAAATACATTAAATTTAATACAAATTTTCCAACAGTATAAATGTAAGTACGATAATTATTCAGTTTAGTCATGTTATCTAAAGAATCAAAATTATAAAAGAAATTATATTTATTTGATTTTTGTCTAAAACGAACGAATCTGACAGGAAACATTTACTAACAAATATTTAAATTTTATTGATTATGAATATATAATTACTTATCAAATTTGAAATTAGTATATATAATGTATACATTGATTAGTAAAGTGCAAACATTTTGACTGTGGCATATATGGTACACGTTACATATACAATCATTTTTTATTTTTAATACGCATTAGTGAATTATATTTTTATCGATGTGTGCTAAATATGTCCTTTTTATTTGCAATGTAATACAGTAAATGCAAAACTATTTGTATACAGGAGAGATGTTAAAAAAAATTTGTTTTCAAAGAAACATTAATTAACAATATATTAACAAAGAATAAAATAGATTCTTAAAAGTTTTATTACATCTAAAAAGATGTAATAATTAAAATGTATTATCTATATCTACATCTATATAATAAGCGAAAATAAAAAATTTTATTATTCGGGTACATATATTCGTATAGTTGAAAAATTTAGCTTCTAAGTACGGTTATTATTGTGAAATTTATGTTAGGACGGAATATACTTTTTATTAATAAATTGCTAATTAATATTTATTTTCTCCTCTCTCTACAAATAAAACTTTTTTATAAAATCTCCCCTATACGATTATTTTTTGCATTCACTGTACGTAGAGGAAAAAGTTTTCAACTGTTCGAAATTATCGCTTGAAAAGCTCTTCAACAATTCATTAATTAATAATTTAATTGTATGTAAAAGAGTCAATGCTATTTGGTAGCACACACTTTAAATTCGTTAACTTAGATCTCGATTATCAAAGAGGCTCAAGGGTAAATGCTGCTTGACAGGGACGTTGTTGTCAGATGGTTTTCCATAATCCTTCATCTTTGAGCGCATATTAACCCAATTTACGTTCGGTCGTCGAGTACTGTAGTTACAGTGGAGTATGCTTCAGAAACGTCCCATTAATCATCACGAACAATCGATATGTGCATGCAATGTATTCGGATCTGACTTCCTCATCAGAACTTATGAATGGGACACCCCAGGTCGCGTCCGTTTGCCGAAGACAACGGTCGTCGTTCGAGTAATGTGCCCTTTGTGACTAATAGTCTGGTAACGTAAAACGTATCTCGCGAACGGAATTTAGCGGTCATAACTTAGAAATACGGTGCCCTAATGCAATAAACCCGACGCGTGATGTTACGTAACCACATTAGAGAATGGTGCACCGTGCTGTGAGCACACTGTGAGCGATTATGTGAAACGCCTGTTTACCCGCCATAAAACGTGTAACGCACTGTGGTGGTTTCATATTAAATATATCGCCAACTTATCTCCTGCGTCAAGACGCTCCTTTGACGACGATAGCAACATATACGTATTCTCGGTCGAAGTGATCTCCGTATCCAAGCATGTAATCCATGAAAAAAAAAAAAGACAAGGGTAGCGTAGCATGGTACTTTCAAGTTCAAACAAAATCGCCCTGCTGCGGTCTCTTTTTTTTCTAGGCGTGCGCGTACACCATAAAGGCGTACACCGTGAAGAAATTGCCATCCTGGTGGAATCTCTTTCCCCCGCGTTAACAATTACGCCAGCCCTTGAATATCGAAGTTCACTGATAAAAGCGCAGGCCGCATATTTTAATGCAATTAATGCGATTCAGTACATTGCACACGTGAGCATAAACAGGAATAGCTTTGAAAATATTTAATATAGCATGTGATTAATAAACGAGATTGTTAATGAATTTAGTTTTCTCTATATTTATTTCGCATTTCAAAATATTTACGCCGCTAGAAAATTATCGGGCCATTAAATTTTCCCGTGCCTGCGGTCTATCAGCAGCGTTGAGCGATGCACGTATAAACCGCGCTTATCGTCGTTGACAAATACGCACTGCCGTTTGTCAAGCAGGCGGAAAACATGTATTTCTGCTCATAAGGACTCGCAGTGAGACAAATCGTCAGCATAAGCCATATACTACTATTTCCTCTCTCGTGACCCAGAACTCCTTTACGTTCTTTCGCCAGCAACGCGATCACTTCGCATTTCGTATACGCGACAGGAAGTGGTTGTTGCTGTGGTTACCGGAGCATAGAAGATACTTCTCGTACCAACGTAATGCAATCTCGAGAGAAACTCTAAGACTCCCGCTGTCACCAAAGATATACAGTACATTAGGCCATTTGTAAGATTGACTTACGAAGAGTCTATACGACAAACTATACGTACCGTCCGACATCTCGCAACGTCGAACAGTAAAACTGTTTACTGCCAGAATTTATGATATCACGTAAAGAAAAAGAAAGCATTCAGCGGCGAATTCATAAGGGAATAACGTAGACAGGCTGTCGCTTATTTCGCTCGCGTATCGCCGTGACCTAGAAAATTCTAACCGAAAATTTCTTCGTCCGCGCTTCCGGGTTAATCGCAGCGTAAATATACACATAAATCACAGATAATATTTCCATTTCCGGGCAACATATTATCCTATATTGTTGATCGCGATCAGGCATTTGCAATATTTTATCGTGTGATTTATTATGTTTATCGGCTAATGACGCGGTTACCGTAAAGATTTGAGGACATTATCAGATCGACGCTTATTCGCCAAAAATCAGATGGCTAAAAAAAAGGTATCAATGAATATTCGTCAAAAATCTGCTAAAAAAGAGGTAACAATGAATATCGAGCGGATTTCATTGAGTCTCTACGATTGCATGATGTGGCAGAATATCATAAAAACTGCTATGCAATGTAATGCGAATAGTTAACCAGGGGTATATCACATCACACGGAGCGTTATTATAATTATCATGTTTTCGTAACGACATTTGATGTGAAATAATACCTACGGGATCGTTAAAGCAGCCCTTGCTCACCGCATCTATTTCCGGATTTGCAAGGGACCCGAACATACCAGGCTTAACAGAGTTGAAACGCGGCATGTATTATCGATCCCGCGAGATTCGCATGCAATTCTCAAATGCACCGATTTTGGTATTCATGTTAAACATTCATAGAGATTTTCAATATAAAAATATAAAAGAGATAAACCGTATATAATTCCGCAAAAAGTAAAAAAAACCCCTAAGAAGATACACGTTACTGCCTGCTACCTCAAGATAAATATATATAGAGAGTTTTATTTAAATAAATAAAGTATCTACAGTAAATCTACTTTTTGTGTGAGGATTTTGCTTTATATACTTTAAGACGACGCGCCACTGTACATACTCTACGTACAGTTTACAAAACTTAGTTCTCTGAATATCCCCAAGAAAGAAATAAATGGTTCTTGAGTGACTCGACGAAATTCCCTCAAGGCGAATTCATGTTTACGGAACTTTTGCAGACGTCGACGTGAACGCGTTTTTCGATCATCTCGGACAGGAGCTGATCGCATGGGCTTGCGTGGGTCTCTTAGAGCGGGCCTTTCGTTGCCTTGGGAACGATCTGACCGCTTTCTTAACCACACTGGATGGCGTAAACGACGTTGTCCAGCATCAGTCGGGATCGGATACCGAGGCGGAGTTTGTGTGTATCGCCACACCGGAAGCGTTGGAGCTACACTTCACCACCGACCATCCTTCCATCGCCTATCTCCTAGTGGGCAGTTTGAAGGGTATAGCCAGGCAGTTTTATAGCGACAAAGCCGACGTGTATATACTGCCGGATCCTTACAACACAAAATTTTTTAGGTAAATCTTCTTATGAATATGAAGTCTTTTACATTACACCTCATTTTATCGTGACCGACAAGCCTCGACCTTTTTCCCTTATGTACTATCTTGTTTCGTCGAGGATCTTAAGTCTTATCCACAGGTTTTAATTTCCGTTCCTTTTCAGCCCGATTTTGAAACCGCTTATTGTTAGATAAGCTTATTGTTAGATAAGGATGCTATGGAAACGTAAAAATATAGGAAATTTTCTAGACTATCTTTGTGTTCAGTGAAGAATGCAAAAGTTGTTATCAAACGTCACGCGCGAGCGAGTTTTCCGCGGCAAAGAATACAAAGGTCCACGTTACCTCACTTTAAAGCGACAATTCAATTCGGATTCGATGACTACTCGTAAAACGATAAAAACAGAGCAAGAAAGAGAGAGGGAAACGAAAAATATGAAATCAAAGCGACACAAGCGCTGGAAATACGATTTGGAGAAATACTGCGAAAATTGGTGGCACAACATGATTATGACCTTTTCAATATTCGCCGAAATTTTTCAATTCAGCTGTGATTAGATCTTTGTATAAAATGAATATAAATGGTGACTGCAGAGCAGATATATGATGAAATTTCAAAGTTGATGAATACACTGTGACATAAACTCTAATAACCGCTATTGAGTGACTTTCATAAACATCGCAAATATTATTCCTTACGCAAATAATTTATACGCATTTATTTGTATATCATTCATCATTTACGCAAATAATTCGCGTGTTTACGTAGAATTTCCATTTCGATTTAAACATAAAATGTATTCATTCATATCGGTTACTACAAAACTGTGGTAAACCGAAAAAAAAAGAAAACAGATATGAATCTTCCTATCGAATGTTATTACATACCGAATGTTTTATCAAATGTTATTATATCGTTCTATGTCTTTGTATGTAGTATAATGTTTGCTCACCAAATCGCGTGGAGTGAAATAATGTCACGTGAGAATGTAATTCGTGCAGATAGGCAAAGGCAGGGCACGTGAGAGTACAAACCTTTCGTTTGAACAAATATTGATTCTCGCCAGTGGCAAATATTTGATGATAGGTGCGGTACCGCCGAGTCTCACGTTAATTCTGAAAGGATGAGATCAACTCGCGAACATGTAAATGACGTGCAAAACATTGTCACCGCACATCGCTTACATTTCCAAGTTTAATTAAACGTTCCACCGTGCTGGTTACATTTATCTGCGCGCTGTAGCATCAGGAACGGTAGTAATTGCCTCTGTTTGTTTTAAATCATCATAACAAGTGTTGACTTTCCTACCCAACACATATCTGTACATACAAGTGCAGAAGTTGAGTATAAGCTCAATCCTGGTATTTATATGCGAAATGTTCAGTGATATCGTTGAAACAACGTTCGTAACGCGCATATTGCTTCTGATGTATGCGGAAAAAGCGCGATCGATGTCGATAACTTATTGAATAGGTATTTCTTCCGCGTGAAAGGACGACACCTGCAACCTATACCTCGAATATTGCAGATATCGGATTACTCCAGAGCGTTACAGCGAACAGCTGGGCGTAGACGACGACTGCGACGTAGTGTCATCCACTTTCCGTCCACTCTCCACCGCAGCAACGGATCTTCGTATGGGGGTAGCGAGCTTTTGCAAAGCGTTCCCATGGCACTTCGTCGTCGATCGTCAGTTGGAGCTCGTGCAACTCGGAGTCGGCTTCATGAAGATTTTTGGACACCACTTGAACCGGCTCGGCAGGGGGATATCGACGTATTTCGTCTTCACACGACCCCACGGCGTCACTCTGACCTTTCATGAGATCCTAAAGCGCGCGAATACACCGTTTATCTTGACCCTCCAGAGACCGCACGACGTCGATAAATATCCCGCGGAGGTATGCTCGTAACATGATTGATAACATAAGATAAGATGATCTGCTTACTTGCGAATTCGATCGTTATACTACTCGCTCGATCGTAAATCGCAAACATATAAAAGCAGATTACGCAAGGAAATCGCTTAATTTCACGACTCTTGCATGCAAAGTGGATTCAATTTTCTTCGAATACGTACGTGTAATCTAATAAGATAAATTTAAAAAAATAACTCTGTTTTGATACAGGGTTTGGAAATGAAGGGTCAGATGGTACACTGTCCCGAATCAGACTCAATTTTATTCGTAAGCTCACCGTTTTTAAACGGCTTGGAGGGCTTAACGGGTCGAGGACTCTTCATTTCTGATATCCCTCTTCACGACGCTACAAGGGACGTTATACTCGTTGGCGAACAAGCTAGGGCACAGGTGAGTAAATTCACGGTCGGTTTTATGTGACCACGAGTCGAGCACCCGTATTATTTAACAAAACTTGAGTTGTATTTATTTTATATCATCAATGGTTGTTATTATTTCATTGCGGTAGAATAATACACAATTCGTTGCATTTAATATAATTGAAACGGATCGATGTTCCGTACTATCGTATCCGCATAAACTACAATGGCATAATCCTCTTTCAGGATGGCTTAAGGAGACGTATGGATAAATTGAAAAGTTCTATAGAAGAAGCTAACCTGGCAGTCGATGCAGAAAGAGAAAAGAATGTCAGTCTCCTACATCTTATATTTCCCCCGGATATTGCGAAACGTCTGTGGCTGGGTAAATTACAACATCTATGTTCGATTCTAAAATGAAACAATATATTTTTGTTTCTTCTTTAAGATTCTCTCTTTACTTTCCAAAGTAGTATAAGACCATACAAAAATGGAAATAATTGATAAAAATAATTAATTGTAAAAACTATATCTATTACCTTCACCTACAGAACTGATTTTAGCAAACAAAGTTACATAAAGATTCACGTTAGTTGTAATTTCCCATTCAACAATTTAATTGAAATATAATACACATGTACACGTGTTATATTACAGTTATATTATTGACGGTAAAATTACAACAGGTACGTTATGTGTAACTTGTCGTTTACTGGGATATTTGTTTTTGTATAATATATTTACATATAAATATTACAGATAAATAGTCTTGCATTAATTCGTATTGTTTATAATTATTAAATTACAGCACAATTTGAATATATTTTGTGAGAATTTATTGATTAAATATTGGTATTTAAATCATTTAGGAGAAACAATCGAGGCGAAAACGTATCCAGACGTCACGATGCTGTTTAGCGACATAGTCGGATTTACATCCATCTGTGCTACAACAACGCCGATGATGGTAATCAACATGCTTCAAAATTTATACGAGCAATTTGATCTTTACTGTGGTCAGTTGGATGTGTACAAGGTACGTTATCAAGTCGCTTGGAAACAATGCTTTTACACATAAAAATCAAATGGACTGATATATTTTTAGTATGTAGTATATATTTAGTATATATAATTATTAATTTGCAAATTATATTAATCAAGTAAAGGTATCCCATCCTTCGTTTTTTGAAACTTTAAATTGATAAGAATCGAAAGATAAATTGTATTTAAATATTCCTTGACGTATTAAAAAAAATAATTATTAATTTGTCATGTAAAAAATAAGTATTTTTTAACAATGTACTTTTATTTGTCAATCCGTATTTTACAAATACCGATCGTTTTGTTATAATCTAGCTCGTTCGAGTTGCTAAAATGTATGATGCTGCCATCTGTGAGACATCGAAAGAACTGGATATAACTTTTGAATAATATCTTATCATGGTTGGCTTTTGTTTTTCCACAATAGCAAGAAATAATATAATACCGATAGAGTATAAAAATATATTTTTTCATTTAAATTGATTGAAGAATTCTAATTATGTCAAACATGGTCTATAAAAGCAGCTATTATGTGTGAACGTAAATGGAAATTGCATTGATTTTACTTTTCTCCTTGTATAAACAGGTAGAGACAATCGGCGATGCTTACTGCGTTGCATGTGGCCTTCATCGAAATACCAATACACATGCACAACAAATTGCTTGGATGGGCCTAAAGATGATACAAACGTGCTCTCATCACCTGACTCACGAAGGCAAGCCAATAAAGGTATTACATTGATGATTACACGACTACAGATAAGATTGTGATTACATGCAATGCAATTTTCTTTCAGCACAATGTCGACAGTAATAGCATAGTAAACATTTGCAGTTTTATTATGATTTTATGTAATTTGGTACATTACAACCAGCGTTTCTACTTCCATTATACTGAGCGAGAAAACACATTACGATAAAATATAAACGTTAATAGTGCACAGTGGAATGGAAATTTTATATTAAACGTTATATACCGTTGCGTTCCATGTTTTAAAATACAGAGAATATGAAATATTTTAAAAAATCTAAAATTTTGTAAATATGATATTTTACGCGTACACAAGTAATATTTGTCGCTATATTAGTAACATGACAAATACATATTTTTACAAAATTTATCAATTTTAAAAAATATAATTTTCAATTGTATGAATGATTTTTTTTTTATTCATCCATACTTAAAAATAATAATTGGAACAATTTTTCAACTTTCAACTCTCAAATCTCAAATCTCCCTTCTCAGGAAACATCATATTTCTTTCAAAGTTTTTCAATTGAGAAATACCTATTTCTGATTATTACATAGCACTCTGTTGTTTATTATTCTCGTCTTGAATGCTATTAAAACTTTTTCCATTTAAAGTATTTCTTAACTACGACAACAAGCGGCCGGTTTGAAAATATGAGAAAACGCAGTCTACCCACGACTGCATTAACATTTAAAGCAAGTTATGTTTCTTTTTCTCGTTGATGTTTTCTTCTGATTGTCATCTAACTTTTTTATATTCGTCAATATGCAGTGTACTGAGCTGTTGTCGACTCACTAGATTGCCTTGCTTATTTATTCTATCAGATGCGCATCGGCATTCACACCGGGATGGTGTTGGCAGGAGTCGTTGGTAAGAAAATGCCAAGATACTGTCTCTTTGGACATAACGTCACGTTGGCGAATAAATTCGAATCCACGAGCGAACCACTTCGTGTCAACGTCAGTCCAACTACGTACTTGTATGTCTTTTGACAATACCTCTCTTCTTATATAACATATATCACTTCTTTACTTCAAAAGTGACACAATTCACAAAATTACACATATAGCACACTTTATCCGACAGATGTTCTGGGAACATTCTTAGGACGATCAGAGGACTTAGAGATGTTTTCTGGATGTCTTTAGGACGTATCTTGAATGTCCGAGGGGGTAACCACTACCTGAAATATTGTCCCACAGATTACATGACATCATATGATTTCATCTGATTACAAATAATTGTTTTCACTACATATGAAGTCATTTGGTAAAATATACGAATTTATTTAATATTATACAATAATTTATCGTGGTTGCATTTGTAATTATCGGATTATACATAGAGATTTCATAGGAATTTTATAATGATTTCGAGGACTCTATGCCACGATTGCATTAAGTGGTTACCCCCTCGTGAATGTATGTGTTGCATAGAAAAACTTCCTAGAAAAGAGAGAAAAGGGGAAAACTATTTTTCAACTTAACAAAAAATTATTGACTGTTAAATCTATAATGTTAAATTTAACCTAATCGCCACTGCTTCTACTTAATTATATCGTTATTTTATACTAAAACAATGGTTATATGACATTATACAATGTTAATTTGACATTATATAATATCAAATTGACATGATATAGTATCGAATTTAATTATTATTTTAATATAAAATAACGATATATTTAGCAGGAGCAGTGACGACTCACATTAAGTTAAATTTGGCATTAGATTTAACAGTGTGTAATCTCTCTCTAACAACATTGATAAAACAATATTCTTAAAATGAGCAAATCATTTCTGTCGCTTTCGTTTGATAACCCTTAAAAATACCACTCTTTTTGAGTTGTGACGATTTTTTATAAAGTTAAATTAATTCACTTTTAATAGTTTTATTGATTGACAGAGTAATGTTTGCTTATATATATATATATAACATTTGAAATACTAATATTTCAAACAAACATACGCATAAATTACTATAAAAAAGAAAAGTGATGAGAAACCAAATATTTTATCCGTGCAAGGACATAATTATTATTAAGTAAAAAGATTGTGTGTGTTAAAAACCTATTTTTTACACAAGAAATATAACGGATATTAATCTAAAAAATTAAAACATTCTGTTCAATAATTTCTGCTCGGTACTTCTAGTGTTAACTTATTTATAGTAATAATTTAAAAACCACTATTTTTTATGTTATATCACTTTTGAAATAAGGAAGCGATATACGCATACGCTCATCATTCACGGTATGCAAATGTATTTACAGGTGCTTAATACAAAAATCGGGATTCATATTGGAACCGCGGACCAAGGACAATCTACCCAAGGGAATGCCAGCCAGTGTATCGGGCACGTGTTACTTCCTGAATGGGTATCAGCATAGCAGTGTCAATGCGAGCGAATCTCTCGACGTGCATATTCAGGCTGCAATTACGGAACTCGGAATCAGTAGCAATATGTAGATACCTTCCGATATGAGGACGTTTACCGTTGATCAGTGTGTTACTTTAACGATATTACCGTCGATAATAGCGACGGCACACCCGACACTATCAAATCGATCGATGTATATGAGCTCTCAAAGCTGGCACTAAAGGTACATTAAAAGCATGGCGCTAATTGTGTACGAACACACTGAAAGAGATCCTGTGCGGATACTATTTATACGCAGAGTCTTAGATTGTAATCGTTATATACCTACTAAATATAAGAAACAAGTAAAACTCTATCATAAACTCTATATTTGTGTGTTATTTAAGGTACCCTATCCTAAAAATATCTACAGATTGAATTTTTTTATTCTTATATAATCTAAATGATTACAAATGTGCAGTTATTATTTTTATACGTAATGTAATTATAAAGGAAAATATATAAATGTTTACCAAAAAAAAAAATTTTATAGGACAATTCTATCTTATGCACACCCGATTCAAAATCAGGTCAATCCTTTACATAAATCTAATTCTGGTCAATTTATTACTGAAAGGCAGTAATTAGTTATTTCTTGTAGAGTACTAAAAGCATTAAAACAGTACTAACAATACCTGAAATAAGTAATTATTGTCTTTAAATAGTAAATTGAACCGTATTATATTTCTGTAAGGAATAATAGATCGCCAATACTTTCTATAAATTATGGAAACTATTTTTCAGCTGTTTCTTCACAAAATAGATTTCATTATTCTCTTCCAGCACAGCTGCTACATTTATTATGTTTTACTTCTTTTTATTATAACAAGTGTTTATTTTCAGATAAGACTTGGATCAAATTGGTATTTTATAACGTATTTTATTTTTGTATATACATACTGCATAAAAGCGTATGTTTATTTCGAAAAGTTCAAAAATCAAGATCAAATGAACCGAACGTGCATGACTTGTTTCTTTCTTTCGGATGATAAGTATAATCAATACTGCCTGTATGTCCGTTTCTCCCGACGAGAAGTAATGCGAAATTTTTCGTAACACAGTGCATTACGCTGACTTATTAATGACTAATGTGCAATTTTTCGTATAAGAAAGCAGCGGAATTTACGAGGCGCGATTTATGGGACCGCTAATATTTCAACTTTCCGCGGAAGCGTTTTCTCCCGAGAAAACTTCCGGCCGTTGTACGAAGTAGCAGCTTTTAAGATAATAACGCCGGTTTGTGGATCACGGTAATAACTAATTGTGCCGTTCTCACGGCGAGATGCAGCGGCAGTTCGCTTATTGAAAAGCGCGGCCTCTTTCCACTTTAACGTAACCGTGCGCGCATCGTTTTACCGGGGGATACAAAACGGGAGGTGGCGTGTATTGTAAAACTGAAAGCTAGGAGGTGGTTTTACAAAGCCACTGTCACTAACGGCCCCTTCGTTTGTTCACGCACGTACGCTTATGTGTACGTGTATTCTATGTGTGTGTACATGTGTTTGCGCTCACCAGCATTCTGTTCGCGTATCCTTAATGTTTCCTATAGTGCCATTTATACAGAGACGAAGAAATTAAACATCGTTCCTTCCAGCTATGTTGTGTAATCAAACGCTCGGCACTGAGCGAAATAATTCGTAAAAGGTTCTGAAACGGGACCACGAAATGATACAGATATTAAAATATATATGAAAAGATAGAAAAGAAAAATTAGAACAGCTAACCAGAATAATGAAAATGACACAAAAGTCAGGTTTCAATAACAAGCATTGTTACGTGCAAAAAAAGGATCACGTATTCCCGTAAAGTTAAATAGAACTCGTTGTAAATAAATAATTATGGGAATAAAATACTTATATAATTAAATAATTGAATATATAATTAAGAAGCATTTATTAAGACGCCAAATAAGGATAAAAAAAACAACATTAAATGCAAATGTGTTGTAAGAAACACATACTTGGACTGTATTAAAAAGGAATATTGTTAATAAGATCTATTTTCATTGCAAATATTCTAATAAATCACATACATCTAATAAATGAAATAGAATCAATATGCTATTTAATATTTAACCAGTTACGACGTTTAATTAATTCAATTATAAATAAATTAGAAATATTTTGTATGGCTATGCTAAAAAAAAAACAAGATTAAGATAGGATAAATCTATTTGTTTTTTATCTACTTTATTTTTATATTTCTTTTATTAAATTTCAGCTTGCTATATAATAGTGCAATAAAAAGAGTATTCAAGAAGTTCAATATTACAATTTAAAAAAGATTAAAAAACCATGCTGTTTATGGTACATTATGTATTAAAGAAATTAAGTCAAATGCTTTTGTGATTTTCAGAGAAAATTTAGACAAATTAGTTTAACAAATATTTCTTTGTTGAGTAGTATGATATATTTATTAAAGCAATTTAATTAAATTACAAAATTTCATTAAACAATGATGTTTATGTTGTATTTAGAACGAGCTCCGCAAGGAAAATTATATTTGTGCAGAGTTTAAATATTCAACTTAAGTTATTATTTAGAAATATGTTTAAAACACTTTAATACTACACAACGTTTATTTAATATCCTACTTTAAAAGTAGCTTTGCACTGTTCCCAACAAATTTAGGTTACATAAATATAATTTATTAACTTGACAAGTTAATTTATTAAATTTAGGACATTAAATAAGTATTATACATTTGTACCAACCAGGATGTAATGGAATAATAATGCAATTCTCTCTAAACCATGTATTAAAGATCTATTAAAATATTACGATTATAAATAAAATATAATAGCACACACATTTAAATCGAGTAAATATTTTAATAAGATATGCGCATCGTTAAGCATCCTCATGGTAGGTATTTCGAGTGCCTCGAGTTTAATACGCGTGACATAATCCACATTCTCCGCTTAATTACATTCTCTTGATAGTTCCGAACTGTGTGAAGTAACTGGAACATTAGCTCTATAAGTTTAAGAAATCATCATATCGGGATTTACGTTATTTCAAATAGCATTGCTAATTTTTTTTGTGGAACATTGAAAAATTTTCATTTAAGTACATCTTTTCATGTCTACTAATAAATATTACTTGATGTTATTTTTTAAATGTTTTTGAATGCTTTTCATAAAAATAATATAATTGTTACAATATTGTGTTATAATGGTATAATATATTATATACACAATGTAACACATTACATTATATAATAACATCATATAGAGTAAGGTGGTACAATTTAGAACATGGTACAATTCTAAACAAAATAAAATTTGAATCGAATTTCAAGTCAATGAAGATTTAAGTTTGGTCATCCTCTCATTGTACAGAAGTTGCTGAAAAGTACCAAACAGAAAAAATCAAACTTGAACTTCAAAAATTAGATTTCAATTTTACTTCTTTCAGATTATACCATGTTTGAAATTGTTTCATCTTATCTTATTATAAATTTACAATTGTAGATTATATTATAGGCTATTAATTGTACTATTATATTTATAAATTCAAATCTAACATTTTGCTTAGTATTATTTTTTTTTAATAATAAAAATGCCTCGGTACATCTTCATCTTGAGTGTTGCCTCCACTTTTCACACAGAAGGAATATGAGACAACTATGAGACAAGTCTGAAAAATTGCTGTAGCTCCTTTTGCTACAAAGGTTTCATTACAGAGAACCTCATTATTTACTTTCCCATCTGTCGCACGTCTCCACCACATTGCATTGAATTATCTTTAACGAAGAGCCGGTAATTGGTTAATTAATATTAACTGACGTAAATGGCACAGTTTTGTATCGATTTTATCGGCCAGTAATGAATTCTCTTAAGCGTTACAAATTTAATAATAATTTTGAAAGAATATATATCATTTAATATTACAGCTCTTCTAGCAACTATCTAATTTTTATGACTTTCAATTAATAAATGGTCTTTTAGAGAATAATTAAGTTTGCGTATTCCATTTCAGTTGAATTATTCCGCTTCTTGTATATGTATATATGTATATATATATATATATATATACTCTGATGATGTACATCTTATGAAAGCTATTCTGAATTGCACGACGTGTCTCCCTTACAGCTCTCCTCTATCATATTTCTGCTATCGACACTTTATTATTAACTCACTCGCATACGAATATATGCATATATTCTTTGTGTCACAGCGTCCAGCCGTTTCGCTGGTTCGATTAAACTGCAATGACGTATATTGGTTTACTCGACTATAGAACTGACAGAAAGGAATATTAAATACTAAGCATATTTATATTCTAACCGTAATGCGTATCAATGCATTCTCGTATTTTCTGTGTAAAAAAATCGTCTAAAGAAGCAGACGAGATGAACAGATGGGAGGTTTTCTTTGTCAAGGCTTTTTATTTAGTAACACAAGTCGACACAGTCACTCTATCTTTTTTGGCATTCTCTGAGTAAAAAGATAGGATGATACTTGTATCGATCTATGTCATCAAATAGAAAGCATCCAATATGACGTTCGTCGATAATGAAATAAATACTGTAGGCAGTAAAGGTAAATTATACAAACAAATGAACGATTTAGTAATAACGGGCGATATCTTTAGATTGTATAAATATGACTTAGATCTTATACTCATAATCTATTCTTGTTTCAGAACCGTCTTAAATAACATTTTAAGATGCTAACATATAATTATGTGATTGGTTTATAACATTTTAAGACTATACTTAAGGGGGATTCAAATACTTAAGAACAGACTATGAATACCTATCAGTAAAGCTATAAAACTGCGTAATTGCGGTCCTATATAAAATAAAAAATAATTAAAAATTTATAAACTTTATTATATAAATTTATAACAATCATTAATGCTAATGTTAAAAGGGGAAAATTTCTTAATAAAATATAAAATATTGCATCTCTTTTCATATCGAATTTATGTGATTGTAATTCCCTTTCACGTATCTATTTTAGTACCTCTTAAAATTAGGCATAATAAAACGAACATTTAATAAATGTTTCATGTAACACAAAATATCAGATAAAACAGATTCCATACCAATTTCATATTTAGCTTGGTATCTATTTATCTGTACTGTTAAATGTAATAATACTTAATCCATAATGTTTAAAATAATGCGTGCGATTTGTAATAATTAAATTAACGTCTATGGCGAAAATTTAATACATTTATTGATTTATCATATATCTGTCATTAAACATTATCTCAATTTGATATCAACTCATTTATTGTATAAGCAATAACTAATTATCTTCTACAATTAAATATATGCATGTATGTGGATATAAATGTATAGATATATGTATATATATTATATATATAGTATATACACACATATATATATATGTAGATATATAACGAGAATTTTATTATATTTATTTTTTAAATATTTTTTTTCAAAGTATAAAAGTTAAATAATGTAGCAAAAATAAAAACTAAATAAAATTTTTAACTTATATAAACAATTAAATGTATCTGAATATAATTTCAACTCGATATCACAAAAAATATAATACGTTCCTTTATGCACTGCAACGTATTAGTTTTACTTTTCTTTAAATTGGAAACGCTTCAAATGTTTATTATTTACTACAACAAATTACTGTATGCTTAAAGCGAAAACGGAGAGAAGGTAAATGGATGGAAAGAATTGGAAGAGGATGATAGAGAGGCAGAGAGATGAACGGTGGGAATGCGAGCGAATGGAGAGCGTGATGAATGAAACATAATTTATTCAATTGATACTAATAAATGGTATTTATCTCGCCCACTCAGTAGCTACGTCAGAATAAAATTTGTACATTGTCACAGCATTATTATATTGGGAAGGGTATCATTGCAACACGAAACATTGACGAATAGTATAATGACCTAGCAACAATGTATTAATTAGTTACTAAGAAAAAAATTGATTTGTTTGAAAATCACATGTTAAAAATTATAAGGGCATTATAATATCCGTAAAAAAATTTTTTTGAAGTCTATAATCGTTTAATTTGATTGTAATTAGTAAAAGAAAGAAAAGAATAAAAATATATAGAAATTTCAGTAATTGATGTGTACTCTGTATATCAATTACTGAAAATGTGAAAATCAATTGCCGGGGCATTGTTCCACACGCGCCTCTCCATTATTCAATTTTCATACGATCGTTAAATTGGTTACATTGTATTTTCTACAAATTGATGGAAAGATCGTTAAAACAAAAGATAGAATTTAATGCTCTGATTAAATTCTTATGTCAAATCTCATTAAAATTTCATTAATAAGAAATCTATATGTCTGTGGGAAAAGAACGAGATAAGACACGCGAGGCAAAATTTCGAAAGAAGTCGATAAACTATTTACAGACTGTAGCCTGTATTTACCTGCAGTATCGAGATATATAGCGAGAATATTTTATTCACTACACCCTTTTAATGAGATAGATTCAGCGCTCTGATAAAATATCTAACTTGTTTCCGTCAGCAATGCAACCGTGCTGCACATTGTGTTATTCGTTTGCAGGAGACTCGAAGTTTAATTAATCGCTCCTATATCCGCAATGCATGGAATTGCGCTTTACATACAAACTTAACTACATTGTAATATGTAAAGTCTGATAATAAACGTTTAACATCGCTCACCGTTAAAAACGTTACCTGCAATTCGCTGTTTTTCCCGGTTCACTAATTAATAATTATATTTTGTGCGACTAAAGATACACATACGTTTATTAATGAATAGTTTTGTTTTACATGAGGCATTTATATAGTGAGTCTCCAATTTGCGTAAACATAGGTTATTAAATATATAAATTATTATGAACAAATAGCAATGTGCACGTATTAAAATATTGAAACTAAATTTAAATTAAATCTAAATTTAATATCGAGATTTAATCGATAGAATTTATTCATTCCTTATTTGATGTTTGAGTGTATTTTATTGTCGACGTTGTTGATAATTCTATTAAATAGACATAATAAAAATAGACTGCATTTTTATGAAATTATTACTATTGGTTTAGAAAGAGTAAGGTTGTTGAATCGTCCCTCTCTCTCTCTCTCTCTCTCTCTCTCATTCTCTTTCTAAAGTATCGAGTTGAAGAGAAACGCTAATACGAGTCAATTCTTTATAACTGAGCACAGATGCCAAGATTAGAAAATGCGCAGTATATACCTATTACGTGTATAATTCCCGTCGTAAACAACGGAATATTATTCTAAGCGACAATTTCCACAATTAATTGACTTTGCATAGAGTCGCGAGAGAGATCCGTAAATGCAGCTTTATTAACTGCATTACTCGAGAGGTTTTTTTAACGTAATTATTCGCGTAGGGTGTTTCTGACACCTCATTGCGGCATTTATCTCAATTTTCATTGTTCTCTTTAAGATTCACAATTAAATAAAGATTGATAATATTTTATACATTTTTTAGATAGAGATAAATGTAAATTCTTTTAAAAATTGTGAAACAATTTGTGTTAAATCTATACAGAGAAAATAGTTTTAAGTGAAGTACCTAAAAAAATTAGATTATAGGTAAAAATCCGAAAATAATTTTGTTTGGATCATCGAAATAATTATGTAGACGTTCGAATTGATTGCTAGAATATCAAAACTTTTTACAGTACTGTACATCATACTTCAATATTCTATATAATTATTTTGATGGTCCAACAAAATTATTTTCAGATTTGTACTTAGCTAAATTTTTAACTTTACTTTAGTAAAAGCATTCTTTCTATATGATAATAATAATCTTGTTAAATAAAAGTAACAATAACATTATATCAATATTATAATTTCCTATTCAATAATGTAAATGCAATATAACATATGTTGTAATTGTTATATTATATTATTGAGTAAGAAATTATAAATTAAAAAACTTTCTGAATTTTAATAAATATTTTTTCACATACACACAACTAGTACTAAAATTCGTTAAACATTTACTTACAGCAAATAAATATTTACTTAATAAAGAATAATGGTCAAATCAAATTAATGGTTCTTGTATCGAATAAATATATTTTTACATTTAATAAATTTAGTACTATTAAAACAAACATTGATTAAAAGTTAGTGCATATTTTAGTTTTACATAGCTGTGTAACATTATTATTACTTTGTGTTTAGCGGAAGCGATGTGTATAAATAGCATTACATTTAACGAATTTATAAACCCACAGTATCCCAGACACTCCACGAGAGTAACAAAGGATTAAGCGATTCGTATTCACCGAGATAGATCACTTCGGGCGTTCCTTTAGCTAAGAAATAATCAATTTAAAACCAGCGAAGGAATTCCATTACAATGGATACGAATTCTCGAGCAATTTGATATTACATGCATCTGTTGGCCAATGTCCCGTCGATCTTTTTACCGAGCGTTCCTTCTCTCGAAGCTAAAGAGAGAGAGAGAGGGAGAGAGAGCATTCAGAGATATTAGGAAAATCCACGCGTACTCACCCTTGCACTCGTACGTACGTTACTCCAATTCCCGATGCGAATCGGAGCGCGAAGACCGGTCAAAGGCGCGTCGTCGCCCAGGTCGCCTTTGGCCGCTAGGAGCGCGGCAATCGCGAGCGCGCACTTCGGTCGCGCACGACGCTCAGTCTGCCGCAGTCAGCAGCGCGTGTAGGTCGTGCTATTCGTTCTTCGCGTCGCGTCGCGTCGATCTCTCCCCCCCCTTCTCTCTCTCACTCACTTTGACCGAGAGATCGCACGAGCTAGATCCTTCGTCGGGTTCGTTCGGCTCCTTATACCTACCAGTGCTCGAGAGAGTTCGCCCTCGTGGGAACGCATTCCTACGCGAAGTACGTTGCGTGTATCACGGTGCGACGGTACTGTATCCCGTTTCGCGCATTAATTCGTTATTGTCACGCTCGCGCGCGTTGCGGTCAAAGTAACACAGAAGTCCTCGCGCGTCTCTCCTACGCGTTAACCTTCCGAGTTCCGCGACCGGCCTCTCTCGGAATAATCCTTACCATTAATTAGTGTCAACGGCGACGGAGCTCCGTCCGCGATCATCTGTGTGTGCATAATGTGTTGTCAGTGCGCGGGATAATGTGACGCCGTGCGCCACGTTTTCGAACGACGCGGGCCGAAACGCGCGCTCGTCGGAAGGTCCGGAGGTTTTCGGGAGTGCCGATTAGTGCGAGAGCGAGAGGCGAGGTCTCGTATATAGTAAAACCGCGATAGTGTCGCAGCGGCCGTGCGTGCGGCGTCCTTTGTGGTCGGGGCGACACGGGGAGAGCAACAAGAGTAGAGTTTACGGGACGAGAGAGGAGGGCGAACGGAAGGTGCCCGTGAGAGTAGTACGGCGTGAAGTTGCCGCCGCTACGATTAACGGATACGAGCGACGAGCAGCCGCCGCGCCGGACGGCGACGGGGAGGGTGAGTACTGATTCTTCTTTTTCTCTTCCCGCTTTAGAGTTTATCCGCTCATCTCGCAGCAGCCGTTCTGCTACATGCTGACGAAGGTGGATATGTGTATGTGTGCGCGCGCGCGCGCGCGCGCGCGAGCACGCTCTCCTGGCCTCTCGGATGCACGAGAGCGGTGCCGATCGAGCACGCTACCTTGCACGTTCGCATCCGTGGCACACGAGGCGGGGCATGCCACGCGATCGGCTTCGCCGCACGTTCATTCCGTTCAGGTAGCGCGGTCTCAGGTCCCAGAATGGAATCTTTTCTTCTTCTTCTTCTTTTCTTTTAGCCTCGTCTCCGCTAGAGACCCTACAGCAAAATCTGGACACGAGCGATTTTGTCAAAATCCTATGAGAGAAAGTTATGTGTACTTTCTTCCTGTTATATATGTAATACAATCTTGATCTAATTTAACTGTCTTACTTAAAAAGAATCTTAATTAAAATTATGACGTAACAGTATAAAAAGTTATAAAGTAATAGTCTCGATGAGAGGGATTTTGTTAAAATCTTACATGAGAGAAAGGTATGTATACTTTCTCTCTGTGTATATATATATATAAAATCTTATTTTCTGTCAGTTTAAAATCTTAATTAAAGTTATAGAGTAACAGACAGGAGTGATTTTGTCAAACTCCTATGAGAGAGAAAGGTACGTATACTTTCTCTCTGTATATACATATTATATACTATCTCACTCTAACTTAACTATCTCGTCTGTAATCTTAATTAAAGTTATGGAGTGAGACAATACAAGTTATAGTGAGATAGCATATATATATATATATATATATAGAGGAAAATTATATATATCTTCCTCCCTTTCAAATTTTGACGAAATCGCTTGTGGCCAGGATCTGTTACAAGATCTTTAATCTCCATAATAGCATGGATTATTCTAGCAATATTACAGCGCTCCAGTAATATTGCAGTAACGTTGCAAATTTGCAGCAACGTTGCTGCAAGCTTCTGTGCTGTATATAAGTTAGTTTCGTCAGGAACTTTCAATTTTAACGCCCACACTCGCCGACCGTTCTGGTGCAAGTGAATATTGAATGGAATCTCGTCCGGAACAGTGGTGAACCGCGTGTGCGATCTCACGGGATCTCGTTGTCTTCGACTCTTCCACCAACGCAACGCGGCGCGGCGAGCCGAGCTCCGACTATTCCGACTATTCGGTAGTGAGCGCGTTGACGGTACCATCTCACCGCGATCGCGCTTTGCTACTCCAGTTCACTGGTGTTCCGAACGCCGCACGTCCAATGTTAGATGCGACTATCTGGATTTTCTGACATTTATGTCCTCCGCGTGAGATTCCGATCGCCGAGGAAGAGTGAAACGTGAGGTAAAAGGGTGGTGTCCAGGACTTCGTAGAGATGCAATTCTGTCGCGGGAATGACCTTTGCTATTAAATGCGTAAATGCATCGACGCGTGTTTACACTAGAAATATTAAATAGTCATTATTTACTGTTTCTTTTTTTTAGATAATAACATAGTGGGGCTATCTATAAAGTACTTTAAAAGATTTTAAGAGCTAATTCCTCACATAGATTTAAGATGAAAATTTCATGTGCCATAAGTCTGAAACAGAGTTGGGCACATTTACGAATAAAGAATAACGAATAAAGAATAAAGTCTTATTCATAAATAAAAAATAATTTTTTATTCGAATATAAATTTATTTTGTGTATCTAAAATAAAATTATATTCGAATAACATTTATATTCGTGTATGTGGAAATAATGTATTCGAATTAAAGATATATTCGAATAAAATTTATTCGAGTATACAATGTATTCGAATGAAGAATATATAATTCAACATATATAGATATATTTAATATGTGTGTATTGTAAAGTATAATGTAGAACAGCTTCTTTTATTAAACTTTATTTTACACTAAACGTAGTTCAAAGTGATAACGAAGGTACGAAGCGTGGTGAAACTTATAGTGTACAATTAGTAACTAACAATGGATATTATTTGGAATGTGGATCTTTATTTTCGTACAGTGATCTTGTGACAGGCTCGTGAAAGGCTCGTGTTCTAGGAATAATATAATACAAAATAGAACAATACGAATAACAAATAATACCAATAACGAATGATGCAAATAACGAATAATGCGAATGAAGAATAATATGAATAACGAATAAACATCAATAATACAATGGCGAATAATATGAATAATGAATAATATAAATAATAAATAATGCAAATAATAAATAAAATTCTATTTGAATAATATTCTAAATAAAAAATTATTCGAATAGTGCCCAACTCTGGTCTGAAATGGCTTAAAAATTTTATTTTTTCCAAAAATTTCGGAAACCACTCGGATTTTAGTGAAATATTGTATATGTGTTTTATCAAACTAACTTGTGTGGTTTTCGAAATTATTGTACGTTTAAAAACTAATAGCTTCAGACATATGGTTATATGATGTTTGAAACTAAGCCGTTTCGGACATATGGTCATGTGAAGTTTTCGTCTTAAATTTCTGTGAAGAATGATCCCTTAAACTCTTTTAGAGCTCTTAGTAGCTACCCTGTTTTTTTGATGTAAAAAATTTTGATTTTTTTACTTTTCAATAATTATGTCTTTTATATAATAGAATATTTGGTCTCTCACACACACATTGTTCTCTTTACTTTCTCTCTCTCATAGAATTTATTTATTAGATTATTTTAGTGCGTAAGAGGAATGTTGATATTTTTAGTGTAAATATTATGATGATGAATATTTCAGGTGCGTGTAATGTTGGATGAGAATTCGGTTTTTCGAAATGCGAATATCAAACGGTATCAGCCGTTTGCGTGGAAATAATTGTGTCCGGGTGTCTAAATTATGTAGTGCAAATCTTGAACGTTTTGTCCGTTTGGGAATATCGTGATTGTACGATCAAATGTATTATGCGAGGCGCATTTCGATATATCGCGACTGTGTCATTGAATAACAATGTCATGGTTCCAATGTTCTGGATATAGTTTCATATTGTTTTACGAGGCATAAAATGGATTGACGGAAGTAGTTTTCATTCTAATATCGAGTCTAATAATATATACGTAAGCATTCGACACGATGCATCTTTAAACGCTGGACTTTTTCACATGTTTACATTTACACGTTTGGCTTATCATGAAATCACTTTGGAATGTAAATGGTAACATCGATACTTTCATACATTTTAATTTGAATATATAACATGCGATGAGAAGGTGCTAAATTCGGTATATATTCTGTCATGCAATTAATAAATCGTATAGGAAACTTTTGTTTAAGCGAAGAAGTTCGTATAAAAAACCCATTCGTTCATTATTGCCTTAACAGTTATTGACAAGTACGATTATTTCGGAGACATCATTGGAAAATTCATATCACTGCGGTGATAGAAAAAGTAGTACACCTAAAAAATTAGCAATTTTTAGTAGAGTATTTAAAAAATTAAAAATTTTTTTAAACTCTGAATTGGAACATTTTAATTAAAATAGTGAATATGCAATTTCTATGCCTTCACTTTTTTCCTACGTTGTACTTTCAATTATAGTGTATTTTTTAAAAATATGTCATAAACATTCAAAATTTACTGCAATCTTAACATTTCAGTGTAAATTTCAGTGTAAATTTCAGATGACAAAACTATGACATTTTTCCATATAAGCAAATGTCAACAATGTGTCATTTTTGTACAAAAATATAGTATCTTTTGTAGTCGATTTCCTTTTATTATCTCAAAATATTATCACTGTAAGAAATATGGGTATGGATTTAATATCATTTATACATTTAAACATGTGTTTATTGTATAAACGTGTCGATTTATATATACCAACACCAACATGGGTTTAAAACCCATAGTGTTATATTAACATCAATATGATACAGATTTAAAACTCATGGTGTTAAATCCGCACCTATATTTTTTAGAGTGTAATATTTTACTTGTGTCACTATTCTGTCAGCGCAACGATATATTGTAGAAAATACGATCTCAAAAACACAGGAAGAAAATTCATCTACGCTTTCCGCTCTCTCCGCTCATGTGTCATCTGAAACGAACGTGCGAAAAATAATACTCTTTGAATAGTTATTAGAACTTATGATACCTAATAGAAAGATGAGATCAGTAAAATAAATTTTCTTTGCGTAAAAAAAGATCTGACAAAACAAGTTCTTTCAGTGTTTACTCTACATGTATCAATCTTCCGCAAGTCACTGTTGTTCGAAGCAACAGTTTCGAAGGAAGATATCAATTCTTTTGCAGAATCGATCAATCTTATTGTAGCTGGCATGAAGTAAGATATCAAACTCTTCGGGGGGCCGAGTAAGAATTCATGTCGATCTTCGTTGTTTTACTATCCACTCACAATATGTCGCGCATTTACTTTTCGAAGATATATACATTTTATTTTAAATAAAGTAATTTTTTTGCAAGTTTTTACGTGGCGTTGGATTCTTTTTAATTCTTTTTTTTTTTTTAAATAATATCGCGAAGTGTTACTTTGATTAAAACATGTGCAATTAGCGAGAAAGTTCATCGCGCGTTTGCTTTTTCGGAGATACATTTTATTCGAAATTCTTGTTCGAAATAAAGTCATTTTTCTGCAAATTTTTACATGGCGTTGGAGTCTTTTTAGATTTTTTTTTTTTTAATCGGATATTTCTCTCGTTAAGCTACTTCGATTATAAAATACATATAATTGGTGAGAAGTTTACTGTGCGTTTTGTAAATAAATGTCGTTATTGCTTGCCGAGATGACAAGAGCTGCGAGCCAGTTTGTCAGCATAATTGGGGCGCGTTTGTCGATTCCGAGTGTGCGTTATTATCAAGTTCGAGGAACTTTCGCGCGGGTATGGGAGATCCGCTTTGCAATATTATAAACGCAGTTATTTGTACGAGCCCTTCCTTCCCTTCATTGAAAGTCGAGACAACCGAACCGTTCTATTAAAATGACAATTGAGCCGCTGAGTAGCGAGCAAGGGTCGACAATTTCGTAGAGCATTTAATTATGAGATCTCATCTCGCAATTTAGAAGATTCTCCAGCGCGACGGGAAAAGTCAATTTCTTCAGTAAAGCGCTTTCGTTTGGCGAAGTACGTCAAAAATAACTGGCGGAAGATCGCTGAAGCGAGTAGAGTACTGATTAAATGTGTACATTAATTTTAAAAATACTCGTGATTAGATGGCAAGTACTCGTAATTGTACTTTAGTCAAGTTGAATTATAATATCGGTAATCTGCTTTTTTAATTGAAAAGTTTCAAAATACAAGAAATAGCTTACTCTGAAACTTAGTACCGACGCAAAAAATAAGGCAGGCATTGTTTTAATAGAAATTAACGTGTCTCATTAAATCGATAGCTGTGTGATGGATTTTGTACCTCAGCACGATGATTTATCCCTCGGGCGACAGTGAACGAACGGACCTGAAACGCTCATTTCCGTTTCAATAACGTTCCAACGGATGTATGCCATTTCAATGCCTGAAAATTTGAAATAGCAGTTTGATATTTTTACATGCATGATCGTATCCTGAACGGAAATATATGGCTTTTTTGTTTATTGATTCCGCGTTGATACGGATATATAAAGCTGTGCCATATTAACAAAACCGATTTGTTTTTAGCTCGATATTTATATTGTAGGTTTTCAAGGTGGTTAGTTAAATATATTTCTCATAGAGTTGTTTTCGCGTTTTTGCGCGCGGTCGAAGATATCGTCGTTCGGAAACACATTGTGTTAACAATTGGAACAGAATTGATCTTTTCTCTTGTATTTTCCTATGTAATTCCTCATATGTGCTTTAGTAATACTCAACGTGGAAAATAGTATATGTCTAACATGTTTGTAACTATTTATCTGTTACTTCATGATATTGATATTTATTTTTGTTTCAACGTATATTACTTTCTATTATATTACTTGAATAATAGAGCATGTAACGATATATTTTATACAGTTACGTATAGGAGGTATATTGGCACGTTCGATCCATGGCTATTCGTTTCAACCATAAATCGGCTACGTCACTGAACTCTCTTGAGCCCCACGCCGCATTCCTCTACTCCCAGCCGTTATGCTGCGCCAGGAGACGCTTCTCTGATAAAAGTTACTCATACCGCGTATATGAATCATGCGAGGTATCGAGTTCACTGTTGCTCTACCTCGAGAGTCATGCGTGTCCTGCAATCGTATGTGTCATCGTAACAGACCTTCCCTGTGATACGGCGCCTATGTCGTCATTTTAAAAAAATGTGCTAGATAGAATGTATAACCGAGGAACTCTGAATTTAGATATGACGATGTAGCGTGCCATCGGTCACGGCGATTTTTAGAAGTTTCTGCAAAAACCGTAACAGAGTATCGAACAAAAGATTAGTAAAAAGGAAAATCGTGTTTCGCAAAAGAAGGAGATTCTATAATGGAAGAAAAAGAAGACTAGAAATAGATGCATATCGCTTCCTTCTTCAAAAGTGCAAATAAAAAATTAAGTTTCTTAGAAGATAAGAAACATGTCAACTTGACAGAAAATTATTGACTGATAATATCGGCAAAAAAATGCATTTTTAATATAATCAAATATCATTAATCTTGGTACAGACTCCAACGGATAAATCCAAGGATAGATGTAAATCAGCCAATGCGAGCCAACACAGGTTAGGTGTGTGTGAAATCGTATACTTCATTCTTGAGAAAAATTGACAAACGTTTCAACCCTTTCAATTGGGTCTTTCTCGGTGTAAAAATAAAAATAAAATCGGTGACGCATAAATTTAATATAAAAGATACGATGCGACGAAAATTGAAGTATCGTTATGAAGTTAAATTAATTCTTTTTTTAGATTGATATAATATTTACTTGGCTTAGTTCATGATAATAACTTGAGAATCACGTTTTTTAGTTGTATCATTTTCGAAATAAAAGAGCGATACATAAAACAGGACAGTAATTTATGTTCAAAGTTAGGAATCTCGAAAATAAAACAGAGTACATTTTTGTTATATTTATACTGCGTAAAAGAAAAAAATGAAAGAACATTTTATAATTAATATGCGCGAGCAGATGTTATTTTCAATTCTACTTTATGGATTTTAAATTCAAATTTAACGTAGATGCATGTTAAAGATAGCTAGACCCGCTTTTAGCGCGAAACATGTTTCCCTTTTAGATAATAGCTTGGTTACCCCATCTAAGTATATAACACACAAGCCAGAGAATATATTAATAGTTAGATAATACATTTAGCCTGTTATGTACACATAAATAACACAATTATTTTCGACACTTTTCCCTCCCGTGTGTTACTATTAAGGTCTAAAAGTGCACTGAGAGAAAAAAATTGTGGCAACTATAAAGTACAACTCTAAAATTTAAATACTTGCAACTAATTTTAAAAAGTAATAAGAACTAAAGTAGTACCGAATACTATAAAAATATAGTACAGTACTATAAAAAAATATAGTATATTCAGTGCTACTTTAGTTCTTATTACTTTGTAAAACTAGTTGCAAATACTCAAATTATTAGAGTTGTTAATTTAGTAGTTGTCAAAACTATATTTTTCTCCGAGTGTGGCGTTGGTTTTCAAAACGCACTGTTTAAGATTTCTCGTATAAAAAGAATGTTAAACTCGTGACAAGATCATCAATCTGGGGAATCAGATAATTACATACAAGCGGCACATTTGCTTTTACGTCGGCATGCGTGTCTTTAATGTTTAACGACGCTTATTCTTTGATAATCCGTTCGCAAATCTGCGATTAGTCACATTGCTTCGTATGGCGCCAGTTGGCGTCATTCGCATTAAAATAGTATCAACCTTCCAAGAAGAGCTTGACTCATGGCGCGCTTTGAAAAGTCATTCATGAGACCGAGAATTCTCCTTCACAATTTACACAATTTCACTGAATTGTGTGGTCCGTGGGGCTGTGTGCGTCGGCACGCATTGTCCGGCGGTGAAACGTTTCTTCGAAGTCAGCAGGTTTCTGTCTTTCATTGTGACGTTATCTCCGACAGGATCGGAGATGGTGGTTTACGTTTATACTGATGCCGACTGAAAACGACAACGGTGACACTCCTTGTTGGAAAATGCAATGCGCAGAAATAGAAATGTCGGACGAATACGGTACGTTTTCGCAGAAATCCGGAAACCGTCGCTTTTTCCTCGAGTAGTCGAGCAAGCTAAAGTCGGTCGGCCGAGTTAGCGCGGCGACTTTATCCTTCTTACATTAATGGGTACTAAATGTGCCAAGATTTGTTCGGATCAGAATTCTTCGTTGATGATTGGTAAACCCATAACTAACTGCCTTTGGTATTAAACATTTATTTTTAACAAGTTATTAAATTGCGTTATATCGTTTACTATTTTATGTTATTATTAAACACAAATTATATTAATGCTTGATATGTTATTAATTTGCAAGTAATATTTGTAAAAGTCTCAAACAAATTGTATGATGTTTGTGCACAGCTCGTTTCAAGTTATATTTTCTTTAATATATGGTGAACGTTAATATACATTAATTAATAGTCAGTTATTAAATTAAATTAAAATGTATAAGAAATACATGGAAAATATTCTCCTTTGCATTGTTTTTGGACGAGCTTTACGAGATTCACTGAGACTATTTACGGTGCGATTCAGCACAAGTTTAATGCAATTCAGCACAATTTAAAAAGCAACGTTTTTAAAAATTGCTGCGTTGGCTATGAAAACATTTTATCTTTTAAAAAATAGTGTTGGTTAGGCACGTAATGTCCAGAGTAGAAACCAGCGTAAATTTAAGAGCAGCATACTTCGTAAATTATTCTCGTAAATTGCTTGAAAATAAGTTATTTTTTTTAATGATAAATAAATATAATAAGAAAGAAATTGGGTATAAATCTTTTCGCAGGGATGTATTTCTTATATTATTCGTCTCCATGAATAAAAATTATACAGCTGCACAGCTAATTGCATTAAGATATTAAAAAAAAATGATTCGCTAAAATGAAAGATCTATTTTCTTTCGATACTTAATAAAATATCTGTATAAAGAATAAATTGACCTCACCATATTAATGAAAGATAAAGCAAGAACAGTTTGTACCATAAATAGCTACGTGTTACGTTGACAGACAGCGCTATATTATGTACATTCCATAAAGGGCACTTACCTTGATTAAGTCTCTAGGCTTATTATGCACCACAGGTATAAACGCTGGGAGAGATGCATCGGATATTGCCGTAACCGAGCGAACATGAAAGGGGTCGCGGAACGTTTTAGTGATATTTTCACCAATCGAAATCAATCCTTTTCAAAATATTGATTACTCCACGCGCACCCAGTGTGCTCGTGTAATTTTACGGATGTCTTCCTCGGATACGAAACGTATGTTCGATTCGTTGCAGCTTGTTTGCCCCATCCGAGTTGGTACACATATTACGTCGTATACGTGCGTGTTTTCACTTCTGTTGGCGGGAAAGTGCACACTGTAATCTGATTTAAAGTCCACTCTGAGTGTGGCACCGTTGACTGTGGCCTTAGGATGTAGGAGTAGCACGCAATGGAGATCTACGTGACCGATAATGGCCAGGGCATGCGGGGACTTTTTTCCCCTCTCTCTCTCTTTTTCTGTCTATGTAAGAGATGTTTTATTTCGTGCATAACGCTCTTTATACATTCGGATCATTAGTGACATTACTTCGAGGACTTATCGAGCGTCATAACGAAGCGCGGTTGACGTCGCAGTCGTCAATCAAAACGATAAGGCGTTTTAGCCGGTGCTTATTTTAACTTCCTTGAATTTATCCCCGTGCAACTTTCCCGTCTCGCCGTTCTCTACAGCTTTATTTATCTTTTTCTAACACATAAAAGAAGAAATCTTGTGCATTTGCAAAGACAGAGGCATGGAAGGCGGAACTTTTGGCTCTCAAATCCGTGAGCAGAGTACATGGACAATATACTGTTCCTTTATATTTCTCTCTTGTGTGTTATTCCTCTATACATATCAAATGTAAAAATGGGTTCCAGAGCTCCCATTTTTTGGTTCGTTTGCTCAGTTTGTTTGCTTTCCAACGATCTTTTTCTTCCTGTCTTTTCACCCACGTATGAGGCGAGTCTGTATGAGGCGTTTGGACTGAACGGACCGCGAAAGGTACAGATTGAGTTGAAGCTTTCTAAATCCCCATCGATCGTTCGTAATGGACGAGACGACATAGCGGGATGACTATATGAATTTTTAATACGATCACGTTGAAATCATTATGCCTTGTCAGCGCGATTTACAATCCCCGTCGTGTGCGCGTAATGTAAGACTTATGAGACCTTATCGTGCTTCGAATAATAATGCTTCCTATGTATAGAGAGCTACTTCAAATTCCTCGGACGTCGTCAAATAAGAGCGACGAGCTGCTGAGCGTCGAAGGAAAAACATCGCGCCGGAAGTTAATTCGATTCTCGTACTTCTCCTTGTATTTGCAGCTTTAACAGCAAAATGAAATCTAACAAGACACTTGCAGTCGCTGTAGAACGTCTTAAATCTGCGATCCGATGTCTACGAAATTTTCTTAATGCTTATAATCTTTACAGAGAAGAAAATATTTACATTTCTTTTTTGCATTACGTCTTAAATTCTTGGAAATTTAGTACATTACATTTGAAGTTTATAAATTAGAGGAACATAATAAGGAAAATTCTTTCAATCTTCAATAGATCTTCAATTGACAGAATTTTACAGATTTCTGAAAGAATTATCAATTTTTATGAGAGTCTAAACATCTTAATCTTCGAACTCTTAATTTTTTACATTTCATCGTTCAGAATTGTATCAGAAGTTTCTGAAACTTTTTGGAAAGAGTTCAAATTCTTTATTGTAATATATTGAAATTATTTATATTGAAATTTAAAATATGAAGTGCTTTTTAAAATTTAAAAAAAAATGCTTTTCAAACTGTATGAATTTTATGTATATGTTTTATCAATGCATTTAATGTTAAAAATATAAAAGTAAATATTTGTAGCAAATATTTGTGAAATTTAATTTGGAAAAATTAACTAAAACTTAATTGAGCATTTTAGATATCAAATTTTGCAAATTAGTGTGCCTTTGTTTATTATTCTTTTTGTTCATGATTATTTAATAATTCTTTTGCGAATAATGTATTATCACTCTAAAGTTTTACAGGTTATTCAGAGGGGGGAAAGGGGGGAAAACGTGTTTGAAATATTGGGCCGTTCTATCGTGGCGGGATAACAAGGGCTTCTAGCGGCCGAGCGACAAAGCTGGTAATTGTTGTTGGATTTAGTATAGCCATGATCTTCCCGAATGTGCGCGTTTATCACGGTGCACTTTTGTTCTCCCGTCCCTCCGCTGTCTCGCAATAAAAACATTTAAGAATACTCACGGAAGATAACGCATGAAAAAAAAATTTTTTTTTTTCCACGTGCGGATATTACAGCGAGATTATGTTATGTATAATTAATGGGGTCTCGAGTCTCATGCTATTACCGTAATTACTTCGATTATCATAATCGTTATTGCGATTATGTACTGCTACCGCGTGCTATTACATAAATACACTGAGGAAATTAACCTTTTTAATCATGCCGCGCTGTTGTTATATCAGTTTAATGAAATTTTTGCTCACCATTGAATAGTATATGCACAACTAAATATAAAGTAATTTAATTCTCATTCGTTGAACCACTTTTACATTCCGGTGAAGTATTTGCAAAAGTTTCTTAACTCGCCTCATTCACACGCACAAAGTGCATGTCACCTGCAAATGATTACATTGAGAAAAGTAAAAAGATTGAAGACATCACAACGTTTTCTAATATCAGTAATAGACAACGTACTTATCGTATGCACAGAGTGCTCTTTATATTATGCGATACGCTAAGTATACATTATGCGATAGTATATCGAATTTAATGCTTCTCACGTATCTTCAAACAGATATTGCGGGGCGTATCGAATGCTCCAGTTCCGAGAGCTGGGAAATTGCTAAAGACCTTCAATCATTCGTAAACTCTCTCGGAGTCCAACAAATATGAAACGGTTAATACATACATCGTTATTGCATATGTTCGTTAACCTAACGTTAATTCATTTTACCGCTTATTTACGATGTATGAAGGTAGATCCAGACCGAGCACACGAGAGCGGACGAATGCTCATCGAAGCAAGTTGTTTATTCGTATTCGTTTATGCTCGTACGTTTGGTCCTGAATCTAGCTTAGCACTGGCAGCTACATTTTATATTGGATTTAATCACTTGTCCAAGAAAAACTTTGTAAAGTTTTCTTGAAAATAAAAACGCTGCAGAACTTTACGTTCAATCCGTTAAAAATAGAAAAGAGAATACTAACTGAGTTTTCAGTGTGCAAAGTTGTATTTTATATAACAAGAAATATAACTCGAATATTGTGTAGATCAGTGTTGAAAATAATGTCATGCTTGGAAGTATGATATATTACTTCGCTCGCAACAAGTTAAAATAAACGGGGTTTTCTTACGCATATCAATTTAGGTGCTAGCAGGAGTCCGTAAAATTGTAGTTAACGTAAACCCGTTGCTTATTTATATGGCATGCCATTATTCTTGCGTACTCCGTGAGAGGTGAAGATTGATATAAACGAACATGTTCAAATGTTTGATTAGGTTACATACTGTTTACAGTCACAAATTTAATGCCGATGATATGTGAAAGTGTGTATGTTATTTTTACATAAATTGTTTCAAAGTGCATAGTTTTTTTTCTTCATTCCGGTGTGATCTATTTTTATTAAGCTTTTTATGAGTATTGACGTCATACGTTATTAACATAGTTGCAATATGAGTCCGTATTCAACTTATATAAAAAAAAGAATTCATTATATAATGCCGATTTCTTCGCATGACGATGACATATCGTATGACAATTAATGATGTATTTTATATTGCGTTCTTTGCGTCCTTGTGTGTAATCCGATACTTAATTACTTTTCCACGGTGTACTAGTCTTACATAAGATATCTAGTTCTCGATCTAATAAACAACAAGATCTAATTCCAGTCACCTTGCATCGTAGAATGCAGAGTACAATACGCAAATATTTCTTTCTCAATATTTTTTTCATTTAGAATTAACATCCTTGGTGACACTTCTCGTAGCATACTTAAGTATGATTCTCCTGTAACATTGCCATAAAAAAAGTGGGGTCCAATAATATGACAACGCCACCCAGGATCAAATTAATGATACCATCTTATGTCCCCCTCGAAACCATATAACTTTTGTCTGAAACATTTTTTTGTATCTTCCATATTTTTCGAGACATTTTCCTGGGGCGATTAAAATGAAACACATGTATATACACGGAGAAAAAAATAATTAAATTAATTTAGTTTGTCTTCATTTCTTTTAATGAAGAATGTATGTATTTTTAAAATATTGAATTTAATATTACATTTAATTTAAATACATACATTCTTCATTGAAAGAAATAAAGACAGCTACATTAATTTAATGAGATGAACTTTTTTAATGTATATAAAAAAATGTACTATATAAACGATTTTATATATGACTAAACAAAAAAATAAACTAATCACAAATGAAGCTATGTTGTTTATAATTTAACGATTATATCTCTTGATGTATGTTTGACGCGAAATGAAAATAGGATTGTATAGAGCATGATTGATGATGATTAATGGTAATCGAGCACGATTTGAGTCACATATAATAATATTTACCATCAAACATTGACTATTACATTCACAATAGCAACGTGTTAATTCTGAATAATTTGGCATGAAAGTGCATTGCCAAAATATTTTTGTAAGAAATTTTCAATCGCATTCTCGTGTTTATGTGAGTATTATTATTAATATGTCTAATATTATTAATATCTCTGACAATGTAAAACGTGATTAAGTTCAGGATGTTTTACCAATTAAATATTTAGTCTCATTGCCGTTGGCTGCTTTTCTCCTGAACAAACAACTCGGAAAACTCCACTTACCACTTCGATTGTACTTCGAGCAGAATCTGAATATCGGAAATACATCGGCCGTTAGTTCGACAGCTTCTAGTATGAAAATGATTAAAATGTTGAGAGAAGTCCCGAGTAAGAAAGTTAGATTAAAGGCAAAAGTTCAAGTGAGGCCGACTGGCCCGATGTTTGCCGAGGTCGAATCGACTCAAGTCCGTGAGCTGCATTTTTCATATAGGCATTAATCAACGTCGTACAAATCGACACTATTTCCTGCAGGGGCGTGTAATGAAATAGCTACCAACAATATGTTCGGGTATGCGGAAAGGCAGATTTGAGATAAGCATGATTAATCAAAATTCGTCTGTATTTCTAACAGAATAATAATTTAGTTGGTTCTAAAGATACTAGAATTATTAGGAAAATATTATCGTGAACATGTAGATATATATAAATCTATATATATGCACGAATGTGTGTCATGAAAAATCACGTAAAATTGCTATAAATACTACAATACTGGAAATTTAATATGTCACTGAATCGTTAGTATATTCCTAACACCTAAATTATTACATAGTTTACGTAGACATTTATGGTTACACCAGTCCATGCAATAGCTGTTATGCAGTTAACACAATGAAAAATTATTGAACCGTGCTTTTTCCAATGTGTGTAATAATGGGAAGCGTGCTATTCGTCCTGCGCGTAACAGAAAAAAAAAAACTGGAACACATTCAATTTTTCTCGCGGCTCAAAATAGGGCAAGAAGTGCGTTTGTGTGTATCGAAATTGTATACGCGCAACGTATAATTCTGTCGATATTCGCCTCTGTTCCACGTATACTTGTGCGCAATTCGAAGGCTCGACATTCGCGAGATTATTTCTATCGACGCTCCATAAACCCGTAATGTGCGAAATGCTGAAAATATACGCGAAATCGCGCAGATGCACATCGAGAACGTAGCCGAATGGGGAGATACGACGAGGCTGAAGTGAATGCTATTGTAAAGGTAAATATATTTCTGCCCGAGAGAAAGAAAGAAAACAGTAAACGCGTGTACATGGTTGCCCGATTTATATAAAAAGTGATATTTTCCTGCATGTGCAATTGTGCATGTGTTCCGTTGGCTTAATATCAAAGACGAGGCCGCATACTTTGCGTCGTTTGTATGAATATAGCTATGGCAATTCAGTTTGAGCGAAGACATTTTCTTGACGGTGAAAAAACAGTGAAAACGTAAGAATGTTGTCAGCGGACCGCCATTTATTCTGTACATACTGATTCTTTATTGAAGACCATTAAAGATTAGAAAAAATTTGTGTGGAATTGCAAATTGAAGATTAGAATTTTTCGAATTAAAACAATGAGACAAGATGAAAATTATTTGATTAATTACATTCTGTTTTCCAACTCTCAATTTTCCGACCCGTAATTTGATGATTTGAGAAACGACATATCATCGTAACAATTTATCACGAAAATTCAATTATACAGCCAGTATACAACCGTGGGAAAAGCAATTTGTAAGAATGCCCATGATATCCTATTGCAGGTCAATAGATTCATTGTTCGCTAATTTGATAAATCATCAAATGGACTTAATTGAAATTCTGAGCGCACATGCATCGCCAAATATATATAAAGAATCACTTCTTCATTCGCATTCCTTCGATTCGCTATCAGTTTTGCATATGTGTGAGTCATGCTCGCCTTGATTTTTAATATCCAGTAAATCGCTTGCGATATAAAGGCGGTATAAAGCAAGCTTTATACCTATTCACGACGCAAATGCATTAACATTAAGGTACCGTTAAAATCGAGGTCACGCCCGGTCCCACTTGCAGTACCTTCGTGCACTTTTTTCCCATTTGTGAATATGCAATGAATACGACTTCTCTTCTTTTTGGCCCAAAGCAATTTTGCGATATGTTTTATTTAGATTTCTTCCCTGAGGATGTTAAATTTATAAAACAAACAATTCGCGTGAATCATCGTTTACATGAGTTGCTGAGGGAATTGTGATGCAAAGTGCTACACAATAAACATTTGACGCGCAGAATTGTATTAGCATGTGACCACACATAATATTGACTTGGCAATCGTTCCATCGGCTTGAATTTCAAGATGATATTGCGTGCGACTTGCGACTTGTAAGATCACACCTACTAAGTTTGGCCCTACTTGTAGCCGAATGTGCAAATTTTAATGGGCTGAAAGGGTGCGTACGCCCGCGCCCTTCCGGCAATAAATTTCTTTTCTACCGTTATATCTCGTTTTTTATCGGTCGATTAACCGCAGTTGAATGTGAAGTAATTCTACTTATCGCGAGAAATACCGTAAAAGGGATTAACGATTGTTCCAATTTCACATCTCTATCCATGTTTCGTATCAGAGAGATAACACTAATATCTCTGCTGTGGTTCCGTGTCAAAAAAATATCGTTTTATTATATTTAAATTGATACACTTCAGTTCTGTCATATACACTTATATGAGTTAAGTTTATTGTAATAATCGTATCGTTTATTCGCATTAATGTGTTCATGTCGCGCATTACATGACACTATGATATCGCATAAGGAACTCGATTGCCTTGATTTATTTCCTCTTGACCGCGCCTAGGGGTGGTCGCGAGTCACCCTGAGTCAAGAAATTTATTGTTGGTGATCGGATTTAACCGCGACGACGCCTAGGGGTAACCCTGAGTCGCGGTAACGCACACGTATACGTATATAAGTTCTCGACGAAGACTTCGTTAATCGAAATTTGTCTACGACCGGTCAGCAGCTCGATACTCGAAAGAATGAGCAATTGAGATTCCGTCGCGCATTACATCGGATCTCGATCCCCTTCCTGATTGGTTGTTCACGAATAGCGGCGTCGCGGGTCCGCGGTGTCTGCATTTCGGACAATCACAAAGAAACCGTGGCGTCAAACGTGCCGACGTCCGCTTAGATCTATGCCGCCTTCCGCGGCTTCGCATAAGTCGAATCGTCGACCTTGAGATATCGATACACGTGCACGTGCACGTACGAACAATACGTATGTGCGTTGTCCGATCACCATTAAGATTGTTGTTCGCATTAATATTATGTAGAGCTCTACGCAACAATCCAATTGAAATGCTCGAGTTAAATTAGTCCTAAATCTCTTTGAGCACGAGATTCGGCTTCCAATATTTTATTTATTACGTATACATATATAGTATGAAAAAGGTAATTTTTTATGCACATATTTTATGATATAAAATTGCATTTTCTAGACAATTATGATAAATTCATGAAAAGCGTTAGCTATAGTAATAAAAAATATCTGGCATGCGTCATTATTTTATATAACATCAATCGTGCTCACTTTTTATCAAAGTTATACACCGATATTGGAATGAATCAGAAAGGAGTCGGTACGAAGTTCGCGTTTTTAATTATTAAGTCAATTATTATTTTCCAATTTAGCACAGCATCGTCGTATCGTGTCTACCAATATTTTTTCCGTTTTGTTGAGGAGGCGCGGCCAGCGAAGCGGAAGTAGGGAAACTTGTGCGAGATTGGAAGAGTGAACGCTCGATTGAAACGCTCTTATTTCCTTTTTTTTTTTATCACTGGCTCGATAACCTATAGTAGGTATTTGGATTTATTTAGTTTGGCTTACCAAGTAGGGACGGAGGAGGGGAAATGGCTGAGAATTCATTAGCATACGTACGACGCAGTTATTTTTGCCGTTTCTCTCTTTGGTACGACTCGAGACCCGAATACTAAAATACACAAAATTCGACCATTTAATGCTGGGGAATTCCTGGTATTATTGTGTTCGGATAATCCATCGTCGATATATCCTGCGCGAATTCCTTTCATGAATTTAACGCAGCCGTCTGATGAACACGATTTTACAAACGATGTGCATGTCTATCCATCTCCCATATAATGAAGACCTCATTCATTGTAATATATTATACTGCTATTGATTATTACTGCCGCTATTGATTAATATTCGCTGAAACTTATAATCGACGTGATATTATTTAATGCGCACATGTCGCTGCAAGAATAATGAATATAATTCTATTTTTTTAATCTAAAATTCTCTCTCTCTCTCTCGATTAAAAATATATACGCGACCATGTATAGATAGGAGAACATGTTAATTTTGAAAATACTTTAAAGTTGGTTCAATACTGCGCAAGTTCTTATCTTCATGGAATAGTTTTTATCACTAACACACTATCAAAATTACATTTTTACATGTCCAGGTTAATAAATAAACTCGCACGATTTTTTTTTTGCAAAAGTTTTCCGGATTTATTATCGCTCTCTAATCTTATTCAGTTTGTGAATCGAATGGCATAGAAATGAAAAATCGTTTGAAAAACCTCTATTGATATGTGATATCAAATTTGATGAACAAAGTTCTATTTCGGATTGTATGCCGAGAATAGAAAAACGTGCGATTTTTCCTTGGCGCGAACCAGCTGCGCACGAGTTGTGTATTTATTTTATGCTTCCTCGTACCGACGGCTTTACTTTTTCGAAACTGTTTGCTCCATTTTCCCACGACTACTACGCCCAGCTCGTTAAGCGTGTATAGCACGTATATGCAAACATACAGTCCAATTACGGGAGTTTGTACATAATGATCTAATTGCGATATCGAGAAGCAAATTGGCTATGCTTCACGCTCTACTCGCGTAACCGGTCGGTATCGGCCGATGTTAAGTTCCGGATCGCGAGCGTCGAGCGTCCATGCGAGCTTCCGGAGTGTAGCCGACGAGCTAAAGATGCTCGTGCTAAAATATTCATGCTTCATAAGAGCGAACGTCGTGCGTCGGCCGTTTCCTGAGCACGATGTAAAATCGCAAAAGCGGGGAACCCCGCGCGTGCGGGAAAACCGCTCGCAAAATGGAAGATCCGGGAGAACCTTAAATGAATCTGCTATTAACGCGATAACCATTTTGCTTACGACGAGATCCAGAATTGTGGTCCTCGGAAAATCGTTCGAACCGATCGAGGAATAAACCGTTGGGGAAATGTTGGTTGTACAAGATCGGGATATTAGTGGGAATTAATGAGTATTAGTCAAATGGGAGTTTACTCAATTAGACTAACATTGCCCATTTAACTCTTAAATCGTCAAGTTTACGCCGCGCGGCGTTCCATTTGTGTGACAATTATCACAATTTGATCACTTAACATTGCCACGAGTGTTACCGGCAAATTTAATAGCGTACCGGTGTGTACATATACATTACTGCTCCAAATCGGGATTACTAACCAAATTACCTATACAACTGCTTGTTATTATGCGGAATTAGCTCATAAGCTTTCGGTCAGCGATTTACTTCTCCGATTGGGACCTTTTGTAAATCCAGAATGTAATTATACCGGTGAATCGTTACTCGACTTGACGCCCGAGATGATAGTAATTTCATGGCGTAATTATGACAAACTCACTTACAAACACCGTCATCGTAATCCCTTCTTTGCCCTTCGACCTGAGAAATTGTGAGCAACGTTATTTTACCATCAAGGACAACGTCATGCGCAATTTATTTCGGATACCGAAGGTCTTCTCGGGAACGAGACAGTTCGAGATAGTGTATCGATAATTCAAGATGTCACGAGTTTGTACAGTGCGTAACGGATAACTATACCGACATTGGCACAGATAATCTTTCATTCAGCGTACCGTTACGAGCTTGCAGGAGTCATTTGTGTAACGAATCGCGGACAGTTGTTCGCTCGCGCACAATCGATTGGTGCGCCGAAGCACGGAGTCGTTTGTAAGCTAGAAACTTTCCAAACTGTTTTCGTTGCTTCCGTAATTTTCCTCATCCAATATTCAAAGAAAATATTCGCCTGAAATAGTCATCTACTTTGGAAATATTCATTTATTTATGCGACATGCTATTACACCACTCGAGCGATAAATTTTTCGTATTAAACATTAAATTTTATTATCCAATGATATTAACTGTGTGTATAGCTGAATTAAATTGATATCTTAGTAACTTTAATATCGTATCTTTATAGAGTATCCTTAACACTAAAGCTGTATCACCGTCGTACAATACAATTGATGTTTCTCGAATGCCAATATGAGGGATTTCCCTGCGGATTGCAAACTACTTGTAGAGTGGGGGCACGTATGAACCGATAGTGGCGATCTATCGGTTAATGTTAATACGTGTGCGTGTCAGAATTGGTTCCCGTTGCTCAAGCACATTTGCACAATAGTTTCTGGGTCTTGTCCCCAAACTCCAATATAAGACGTTGCGAATGCAATCGAATTTACATATGCAGGTACATATAAGAGAACATTATCGTTCTATGTTACTGCTCGTACAATCTTGTTTGCCAATATTCCATGATGTTAATTTCGAATAAAAGAGAGGGAAAATACATTTCAATTGTAAATGATCGTGTTTCAGTAATGTGAAAATCGTTTCGTGAAAGCAAAATGCGTGTGTACATATAGTGAAAATATTTTATTGATATAAGCATTTCTTTATAGAAGGCAAGCAGTACAAATGAATGATTTCGTAATCCACTACAGGGAGATTATAAATATGCTATTAAAAACAAGTAGGACGCGAGTGTATAGTTTTATCTTTTTTAATTATTGATTTTCTACGTTTTTTAAAGTAATTTATCAAAATTAATTGAGGTGAAAAATTGAATTATTTTTAATACATGGTGGTATTAAAAATAATTCTGTATTAATTCTGTAATAATTATGTATGTACTATATGTATTATGTATATATAATCTCAAAGATAATGACATGACAATTCCAATAACACTTTTCATAGTTTTACAATTGTTTCTTATTAAAATAAAAAAAAAGTTCCGTATTTTTTATAATAAACAGCTAAAATTGAAAAAGTAACAGTCGGAACTCTGTTTAGATTGTAGAGCATAACATTCTGCTAGAAGTAATGAGAAATGTCGCTGAAATTGCGATAAATTATCGACACGACTTTTTTTCCAAGTGCAGTGATGTCTTCTACATTTAAAGTCTATTAAAATTGGTAATTGTTGGAATTTGGTTTTTAAATTATATACATGTGTTAATACAACTCGAACAGTACTAATGGAAGTTGTACAACTTTATAAGTTAGCGGAAAAAAATAAACAGAATTCGTTCAAATTTATATTTTTATTTGTTGTTCATTTGTGTGTGCTAAAAAGTTGTCAAAGAAAAAAATTTATTCCTCTAACTTATAAAACGTTATCTTTATTTACATAGGTTACTTCTGTTTTGTAGGAATTGCGTATAATAGATTCAAATTTAGAAAAGCTTGTGACTTTATCACATTTTTCATTTTTAATTTGATTTTATTCTGCATTTATATATTCTGAATACAATTTATTATGCATTTACAATTTACTTTAATATATTGAAAAATTTTTATTTTTTTTGAATAATACACTGATCATGACATAATTAATGTAAAAAGGTATAAATGTACATTTATGCTATATTTATATTTGGAAAAAGTATGTTTATTAATTAAATATCTTATGATGGCGAGTTTAAAACCATATATGTAGTAATTAAACAAACATCAAAAGCTTTGCTTTATATATTTGATTATAATAATTATAATAATAAATTAGTAATTTATCATAATATTGCAAATAAGATACAATAATAAAGCGCTTGCGACTTAATTTGCATTTTACATTCACTATTTACATTTTCGACTTTGCGTGGTTATAAAGATAACTCAAGTTTCACATTAATTAACATAGATTTGTTTATTTCGAAATTATCGTAGCAGAATTACCAATAAATATCCACTACCTTCAGTAAACATAATCCTGATTTACGATTATATATAATCAGAAATTGATAGCACGCATCTTTATTTAAAAAAATATATAATTACATTACTCGATATGAACTCGATTAGATTCAGGTTACTTGTTGCACCTATTGCGTTACCAGATCGGTTGGAAATCTATAGTAATATTATTTACACGACGAAAAGAAGTGACTATAAAATTACAATTTCGTGACCTCGAAATGAAGAGGGAATGCTAAGCAAACGTTATTTCATTCTTTCAAAGCCATCGATGCTCGAAGTTCTGGCACAAAAATATGGCACGGAAACTTACACAGTCTCTATACTGCGTCTTCCAGTATCTTTACGGCTTAACGATAGCAACATGGACTCGCGTAAAGCGCAATTCGCGCCAGCTAACGAAAGGGTCGTTATGCGTTGTAAAATAGTCGAGAGAGGTTAATAAAGATGGTCACGATACATATGCACGAAGTGGTCGTGATATTTTTACGTTTTCTCGAATAATTTCCGGTAGGTGAATCGACTTAACGTACTCCTCCGTACACGGAGGCCGGGGCAAGTCGTCCTATATCTTTCCTCGTCGATTCCGGTTCAGTTTGAGTCTACGGCGTGCGAGTGTGTGTCTCAACTCTCGAGCTCCGAAGATCGGCACGTGCAATAGCAATTTCTCAGGAACTTTACAATCCCCGGCCCCACTCGACGCGAGAGCTCTTCGTTCTGAGCGCGAGAGACGAGGTTGGATCGTTTCCTCCTTTTCAACTGCGCCACTCTCGCACGCGCACGTTCTACAGCAAGTTGCATATAAAAGTCCGCTAATCGACGTTCGTATTACCTCGTTTCGAGATCGGCATTACGTCGTATGTTTCTGCGATTGGCACGCTTGAATTATGCATAAGCCGTTTTGTCTAAAACTTATTTGCTAATTCTCGATTAAATAGTAATTTCCACTACACAGGTAATCTTGATAAATGATTTTTTTTTTGTCATATTGTATCTACATTATATCTATATTGAATACATAATTATTAGATCTGCCAGTCACATATACATACATACATACAAATATTCGAATTTCATCTAGCAAACTGAAAATGTATTCTGATAATACATGTAGGCTTAAAGAGTAGTATAACGACGAACGGATTTGGCATCAACGTACATTGCTTCTCTGAACATTAAGAGGATTTAATATGATCAAAGTACGGAATAAAAGTACGCATTAACATTTATCGACTTAACATATAACAGTTTGCAATATTGTAAAAAACTTTAATTTTGTCAATTTCGTTTGATTTCAGTTATATTCGTTATAGAATGTATTTTTGAATTATGTTTGTGTCTTATTGTAAATTTTTAAACAATAATAAAAGGATAGAAGATATAATTATAAAATTCTCTTATATACTGTTAGTGAAGTATGACAATAATTATATTATTGTCGATATACTACAAACACAGAGGTTATTATCTTAATTCAATGAGCGAGATGTCTCTTCTGTAAAGGACTTTATACATATTGAGTGATATAGAGTTTCATAATCAAACAGAAATATGATCTAATTAGTTTGCAAAGGTCTTTTACGTTATAGGAACGCGTATCTTGATTCGTAATTATCGCAACAGGTACATCACATCGATAAATATGCCGAGTGTTCTTTCATAACTCTATTTGCACTTTTCGAATTGTGATACAATATAAATCGAGCCAATTTCATTGAATTTTATCAAGTATATATAGATATTTTTATCCATTTTATTTTATAATTTGTACTCTAAATCTAAATCAGTGGATAATCATTGATCAATGTTAAGTATGCCACTAGTAATCAGTGAATGAAATGTGATTCCCCCTAACCTAGCTAATCTTTATTATGTGATCTAACTAACCTTATTTTAGTGCATAAATTCAGTGAATATAATATTGAAAGATTGAAATTACCGTGCAAATATCAGTATTTTAGTTATATAATGTTCAAACATTTTTCCTTTTTTATTTGAATTTCACTGATTATCCAATGCTAAGTATGCCACTGGGTAATTAGTGACTATCCACTGATTTAGATTTAGAGAATAGATATTTTTATAATCTCTTTTAAAAATACCTTTTGATGATTTGAAAACTTGACCCGGGCAAATTTGGTCTGACCGGATTTTAAAGTTTAAAGTAAAATTTTAAATTTGTATGACATTTCCCGAATATCTTTAAATCTAAAAAAATTTAAGAGAAAATTAATTTTTAAAAAATAGAACCATTGTTACTGTATGTAACGTTTGTATCGAGCGATGTGTATGTGATTAAGGTAAAGCGGAATAATTTACTGCATTTTTGCATAGCCGCCATTGTGCAGGTTACTCATGATGAAAATAAAACAAGTCGTAATTACAAATGCATTTCCTAATTTTTGTTTTTCGACAAAATTGTCGGTGATGATGTTATTCTTTCACGTACATCAGCGTGCTTATTCGCAAATTTTGTAAACCCTTTTTCCGCGGATTTATTACCATCGTTAATAAATTCCACGTTTTCGCGGAATTTAGAACATCACAATTTGCCATCCGCAGCCATTAATCACTATTTTATTATCTTCCGCATGCTTAACGTAGCTTAAATTACGAATTTAAGAAAAAAAGTAAATATAATCACGCAGTAATTAGGATCGCGAATATATTACGTAGTTCTGGCTGTGGTAGATATTTATATCTGCCATCCAACGTTTATCACTATTCATAGGAAGGCAATGAATAGCTTTTAATATAAATTTGCGTGGTTTTATAAGTTTAGATCAGTTACCTGCGAATGTGTTCTCTCATGTTCTCAACAAAGCGCGTAGGACTCTACAGAAACTTCCTCGAGTAGCGTAAATCATGGACGAAGGTTAAAGCTTTCCGATAATCCTCTATATATCACGTGAAGCGTAAGGTTCAAATTAACGTAAATGCGGTTTTCGCCCTCTGAATCCAGTAATTGTTGCCTCTATACGTATCTAGGGACGGCGATTTTGCCACTCGCTCCGTTACTTGGAACTTGTTTTCTTGTTATATTACTCTTAACCTCCCAAGACTGGAATTTCCTGTTCATCGCACGGCGTGAACTTGAATTTTAAACGCGCGTACGCGCGCGCTCTATATAGGCAGGTCAGTTTCTCTCGGCGCGCTGCATTTCAAAACAACGGAAATTGGAAAGAGGAAGATGGAATAGTAATTAGATCTTGTTAAAGTGCAAATTAGAGAGAGAGAGAGAGAGACAGAGAGAGAATCTGAATAATTTTCTGTATTTGATTTTAATACCTTTTTAATATAGTAACAATGAAATTAAATGTACATGTGTATTTGTAACTACGCACATTTATGTAACATAATAGGAGATTAAATAACTGTTAAATGATGTTTCATAGAAATTAAATAGTAATTAAATAGTAATAATTGGTGTAATAAAATATAATTTAGTTGGTCAATGATCCGAGTTTTAATGGTGAAACTGTGATTGGAAATTGGTGTTCTTTATATGCAAAAGAAAGTGAAGACGAGCTAGCTAATGCAGATTCTGAATATTCATACGGGTATTTGCATATCTTGCAATGTAATGTATTGATTTGTTTCGAATTTCCTTACCATCGTGCTCCATTTAATAGTTGATATTTTATATCTAGATGACGTAATAAGAAAATATATTAATCCAGATTTATTGATTAAAAACATCATTAATTTTTCATTTCTATTTAGATGAAATTAAAGTGACACAATTTATGAGCAAGTGAACACATAGCATAAAAATGAAATATTTTAAAACGTAAATTCTAAGATGAAAATGAATAAAATGTGGATTAATTAAACATATCATAAATGTAAATTTTACTGAAAAAATATGCTTCCATGACATGTTTACAAACTGTGTCGATATTATCTTTTTTCGTATTTATTTTCTTCCATAATATTTGCATAATTTTCTAACATAATCTTCTATTAAATTAGCCCAAAAATTTGAGTGAATCGCTTGGAACGTACGATTTATGTTAAATTCGACACACTTTTTCCAACCGTATACATTTGTCAATATCCTTCGTCATACACGATAAACAACATAATTAACCTATTTTATTCCGACATTTATCGTCATGATAAATTCGTGGCGTTAGGAACAAGTCTCTCGCTCTGAGATGAGATCGGTTGACAAATGCACGCTTTTGTTCCTAACATTCATTGAATGGATCCATCTGCGGGATTTAGTGATATAGGCGTCAAAAAATAGAGCTATCGTGAATACGGTGAACGGGACGCCATTGTAGAATAATATATCGCTATAGCTATTGATCGATATCACGAGTATATATGTATATACGCAAATATATGCAAAATACGCACCGCCGCGTATAGCTCTTGCCACTCGTAGCGGGTGCGTGTCGCGATCTTTTTTATCATTCCTGAACTTGCGTGCGGCGACCTCGTTGCGACGTGCGGAATATTAAAGACAGTCCCAACTGGCTCGATAAAATTATACGGATGCGGCTGCGGTGCGCCACCCGGACGGGGGTGATATTCCGCAAATTTCACGAGATATTGAACAGTCGTGATACCAATCCTGACACCGCTTGCTGCGATATTGGTCGCAGCAACGACAGCGTGATACGCGGCGTTTGCGTTGCGTTGCATGACGTTTCGGTATGCCAGAGGAATATCGAGTGTCGCGACGGGATATCCCCTAACGACAGGACAGCGAGCGAACATACGCGCAATCGATCGTTTAATTGCGGTCATGTACGAAGAGTTAACCATTTCGTTAATAAGCATGTCAGACAACGCTAAAAGCCGCAACACGAGATATAGAGAGAGTTTATTATCGCGGTATCATCAAGGTCGAGAGCGGTTAAGGATTATTCGTCATAATAAGTGGTTTTCTCTAAAATTTCGCGCATTGTCGAAATAACGCATTTACATCTGAGAAGGTTGCGGTCTACCAGATCCAAACTGTTATACATAATAATATGCATATTACGCCGTAAGGATATTTGCAAATTCGTACATGCGCAAAAGTTGCTCTCCCCTGATGCTTGGCTAATTTCAATCTTCCCGAACGTTATTAAACTTTACCCAAAAGTTACATGCCGTTCAGTATGCTATGTAGTCAACGTAACGATTTTCACATATACACGTAGAAATCGCAAACGCGCCTTATCGCTCGAGGGAATTTCCGAAAAACTTTCGAATCTGCAAACGAATCTAGGGATGGGAAATTCTGTGGCGCCAAACGTCTCCAAGGATATAACATCCTTTTACCTCTTTCTCTCTCCTCTTATACGAACAATTGAAAAAGAATGTTTTCATTTTTGTATTATATGAACTCTCTTTTTTTCATGTTGAAAATTTATATTAATTTCTTGCTGTCTGTTGGAATATTTAATCAAATTATAACATATAGTATATAATATGTGTCATCTACTACGCTGTGTCATTTATAATCACTTAAGTCATTTTATCACCTTTCTTGTGGCAAGTCACTAAAACGTCACTGTCGTTTAAAGTGCCCTGAGAAAAATTTCCAGCTTTATCCGTTCAAAATGTAACAAATGGATATTTCCGATAGATTTGGATCATATTTATAGGACTGTCCGATGAAATTTTAGGAGTATCAGACAAAATTTTTTTAATTTTATCGGATAGTCCTAAAATTTCATCGGACAGTCCTATAAATACGATCCAAATCTATTGGAAATATCCGTTTGTTACATTTTGAACGGATAAAGTCTGGAAATTTTTCTCAGTGTGAGTCACTATACAATAGTCGCATACCTATGAATTAACATGAGATTTATAAAATATATAAAAGGTTTTTGTCACTTCTTTTAAAAAATAGTTACTATTTTTGATCCGATGACCGAATGGCAGTATAAATAATTTAAACGTTGGTCTTTGTAAAAAATTATAATCCAGCGCGAGAAGAGCAACGTATCTTTTTTATACCATGTTCTGTATTTTCAGTTAAATGCGAAAATTCGATAGTTCTACTTTGATGTTTTCCAACGAACAACGACGTAACTAACTATATAGCAAAGCACGATTATTGCTCATTCTGCGGAGGCATTATCTGTAAATAATGTGCGCCATTTCTCTACAAAAGTATACGCACGTCGCAACAAAGCCGATCGATATTTCATTTGGTGGCTACCCGCTTTAAACCTCGGACGTGTTGCCACAAGACTGGATTGCTTTGCCGGACAGTACTGAGTCATATTACAGTTTGTATAGCAAGGATGTTGACAGACACTTCATTAGAGTTTATACGATTTTACCTCGTTTATTTATTTCTTTGAATTTGCTTCAACCTATATAAATTCTTTTATGCGTCGAGAGACGATAATTCCTGAATCTATTCAAGGTATTGTAATATTTTTGTTTTAATTTTTCGTTCGATTTAATTGTTTGATTTGACCGTTTGATTTATTGACGATTGTTATGAAACTTGTTGCACAATTTGTTGTACAATTCGATGCATTTAAACATACATACATGCATGCAAACACGGACGCGTGCATGCATGTATGCACATAGCCAGAATTCAGAATGTACTTCTCACACACCGATTTTCGATTCTCCCTTATTCGGTGAAACTTCTTCGAAGTAGTTTCTTGGAGATCTTCATGTAACTTGGAAGGTTGATATCAAGTAGTTGTTAGCTCGCCTTCCCAAAGAAAGTAGTGGAGTGCATCGTATCGCGCATTGCTACCGAAAAGAAAGTCTCTGAAATGTAAGACGGGGGTAAAAAAAACTTTACGTATAATTTACATAAAAATAAAAAAGTCACGTAGAGAACTCGAGGCTCAAATACGAGAGACTTTTTTTTATATAGAAAGTTTGATATGAGTAATTTATCATTCGTAACAGTAACGCTTAAAATAACTTTAAACGTGCAGTTAGCAATAGATAATCTGTATGATAATCATAGTTTGTAAAGAAGGCGTGCTATTTGTCAACGATAAGTAATCTTTCAGATAAGTAACTTCAGAGCGTCGAAAATCGAATTCGATAAGTCATCAGCATCGATCTGATGAACATATAGTTATCTTGTATGTATATTTATCTCTTTTTATACAGTAATATCTACTCGAAGAGATACCAACGTATTTTTAGGAGAGAAGCATATGTTTGTAGACGATAAGATAATTTTGTAGGTGGAAAAGACGTTTTATGGATCGACAGATAAGCGGGAGATTGAAACGCAAGATTTGAAGCAATACAAAAAATAAAAAGATAGTAAAGAAATTTCCGTTTAAAATTGTTTTCTGACGATTTATGTCTTTACGTGATTTACTACACTCTTAACTGAATTTCATTTCAATATTTGTTTTCGGTAAAAAGATGATAAACACGAATATGATACCACGATATAGTGGAACTCACATTTCCCAATGTAGCTTGTTATGTATAATTAACTGATATAATTACCTGCGTGACATAATAATATGCTGTCGTGAAATGAAAGAGTAATACGTTGCTCGTTGAAATTTTTTAGGACAAGTTATAATTTATATTTTTCTCTTTTGAATATTTTTAAATATTAATATTTTTCGGTGAATGACATCTTATTTGTATTAAAATAATAATTATAGTTCTCTCTCTCTCTCTCTCTTTCTTTCTCTAATGTCGTTTATGTGCCAGTCTTTTTGATATAAAATAGCGCACGTAGTGATGCGACGAAAGTTATTACTCCAAAAGTTAAGGTGTTTCGACATATACTAATAAATCAGCTACATATCTACGTGCATATGACGGGGAGTGACGTCCGTACTTTCACGCAGTTTTACGGGTTTTGGACTTTTCAGCGAGCCATTTATACGATATATAGCTAATAACAAAGTTCTCATATATTACAGCAGCAGCACTGAAAATATTGTGGGACGTTGAATCGAGAGAAATAGCTAAAAATAGATAAAATTCGAAAAAATAAAGGAAGTTCATATTTATGCGATGTAACGGACAGTTTTTTTAATACTCATGAATATTTATAAAAATTTTACTTGAAAGTGCAGCAAATCATAATTTTGGCACGGAACGCTCTCACTTTCTAATGTGAATAATACATAATTCTTCTGCGAATAAACGTTATTTTTAACAACAAGCAACGAGCATAGCACGTAATTTATTTTCGTTTGACGTACGACAGTGTTGATTTTAATTATTCATTCAAATTATGCGCAACATAGTTTGCTGGAAATAGCTTTTATGTTTAACGGAAGTTGCGCGCGTCTCTGATCGAATTTCTCAAGAAGAACATCTGAAAAACTGAGCTGTAGAAATCTTTCTGACCTGAACAAGACAATGCACTTCCTCGCTCGTCCCTTGTATTATCAGCTCGTCCCGTACGGTCTTTTACTATTATAGCCTTTACTAAATCGGTTTTGCATAATCCCGTTTGAAATCGGTTTTACTCCGAGGATTCAAAGCGGATTGTACGTGCCCGAATTTTTTAGTTTTATTTCAACAAGTAAAGAGACCGCTACGTCAATTTGGTCTATTATGTTTACGTTTAATTTATTAAATTTACCTTATTAAATTCGTCTTATTAAATTCATATTTTGTGTTATTGTGCTGTGTCATTTGAGAGACGAGACAGAGTAAATTTTTATGAAGTTACAAATAATGTTTGTACATTCGTACATTTTTAATATCTTTAGTTCAGCCAACTGTTAACTTTTCACGTTACTCTTATATCCGATTATCTTATCGATCACAAATTATTTTTGTTATTTTGATACGAGTACCTGTTACACTTTAATACAGTACGTTTGCCCATACGGTTGTAGAGATATGTGTAAAGGAGAATTGTTTTTGTGTGTGTTATCTATTGGGATGTACACGGTACGTCCTCTTTACTGTCTGATCGAATCAAATGCGAGAGAGCGAGCAGTCCGCTTGGAATTCTCCGAAGCTCGATATAAATTCTCGACTATTGGTTGTGCAGGAGAAAATCAGATTAAGGAGCGCAGAACGATTTACCAATAACGTGTCGAGAAATTTTTTGTGCGATGCCACGGATGAACGTGGCAGCGAAAGGGAGATGAAATCGATAGGATTAGTGGGATCGTGACAAGGGCGTTCCTCCTGGGTGACGCGAATACGGGAAAACTCGTTGCACTGCGAAGCGGAATTTCAGCCTGCTGCATCTGTGTGTAACCACAGCTCTGAAATTACGCAACAAGCGCACGTCCATCTTGCTCGTCGGTTCGATGCCCGTCCCGAATGCATATTGCCGTAATAATCCATAAACAGCGGCGTCATCGGTGGCGTTTGGCATTATCGGATTTGTAAACTGGCCAACGTTTGTGACGCGGTATGGTAAACTCATTGACGTTCAAATATTCTCCTTCCTACCTCTTCAATTTCCAGCTCTTCGACCTATCCTATTGTATTGTGATCGTAGTTGTCCAGTATATATGCATACTGATGCCTGAGGATCGACATAGTAGTCTCCATTTTGTGGAACAATTCGTGGGTTATATTCGCGAAACTGAAGAGTCTTACGCGACCGAAACTTGATGATATCCTGACCTTAATTTCTCTTGACTCAATTTCATTAGCGATACCAATAGACGGTCGAAAATAACCGACTGAAAGCTACTTCATCAAATTTCTGAAAAGTTATCGGCTGTCATAAACGAAGCTTGACAAATGCTGGAAATAGATCATATCCTAGAAAAATATCGAATCGTTATAATTTATGAGACATCAAACAAATGTGATTTTGTTAAAGCATGATGTTTACTCAAATTGGCTTAACTTTTGGTAGATTTTATTTTGAATTATATTTTGAAAAATTATAATTAATTACACGTAATTATACTATGACGCACATCAAGGGTACATATAATTTTATATGTAATTTATGGACAACGGTGACTAGTTTCTAATTAGCGGTGCGCATGAAATTTCAGTGGAATGAAAAGTGATCCGCGGAGGCTGAAATTACATAGGTGCTCTTACGCAGGATAAGTTGGTCGCTTATCGATTAAGATTAAATCTATGGCTACAGCTATATACACATATATTAAATTACCGCTGGAAATTATTTTTGTAACGAGAGAATTTGATATTTTGTGGTCACCTTATACGGTGATTTATAGAGTATTATGTAGACGTAATAATAGCACTGCATTTTGTCGAATTAAAATCATATGACTAACAATAAGTAATAAAATAACCGCTCCAACATCATTATTATACTGGTCGAACTTGGTTTTGCTTTTATTCGATAAAATCCTGTCATAAACAAAGTCGAAGTGATACAACTTTCTCGAGCAATAATCCGTTGGATTTATCACTGAACTTTTAGATTCGGCAGCCACGCCTGTATACACTTGCATCGTATCCGTTTACGAGATGATTCGACCAGCTTGCAATTTCCTACTCTAGCGGGGTGTCAAAGTTCTGATGTTATCCAAGTTTGTACGATTTCCTTCGCGTATCTTACCGGAATTACGATCGAATTTCGTTAAAGTATTGATACGTAACTTCTTGAAATATGACTGAAAATGTCTTTTTAATACAATATGCAGTCTTTTCAATACAATGTATATTCTTCTTGAATATTTAATAAAAAAAATTATCATAAATTTTGAACTTATCATTTATTAGCGACACGTATTCTTCCACGGACAAGAATTTAAAAATAAATTTCGGAACTGCTTTTTTACTGACGTAGAATTAGTGTTTTGTTACTTTTATATGAATTTTTCTTTCATTGTATTCATTTAATAAGGGGAGGACCAAATATTTCTGATTATTCTAACCAAAATTTGATTATAACAACTTTTGGTTGGACTAACAAAAATTATGTGGTTTTAATCGAAATTTCGTTAAATTAATTAAATTTGGATAATTATACGCACTAAATATTTCTGTCTGTGTATGGAATATTAAAAGTTTAATTCATTAATTTGTATAAATAAAATTCTTTTAGAGTATAAATAATATTTTTTCGTAACTTAACTCAGTAACATCAAAAAGTTATTTAAACATAAAGACTTAAAGTCTTCCCACGAGTTACTTTATATTTTTTTTCTGACTTTTTCACAGATCTGGCAAACGATAATATACATTTAAAGCAAAAAATAGTTTCCACGTGTTACACGATACTCAACAGAGTATAATCGTGTACTTAACGTTCGAGACTTACATCCTAATATAGCAGCGCGGATTGAATTCATTTATTTTTGTTGGAATAAAAGTGTCTCTTACTAGGGTTCCCAGAATTTTCAAACGTGATCGTACGTGATGAGATACGAGTCTGAAGCGTCGTAATGTTAGTGATGGAAAGAGCTACGGGCACGTACGCGTTTTAAGCGAGTCCCAAGTTAGAAACCCGATGGAAGTCGTGATTTCGGGGCCCCGCAGGGGAAACGCGGCGATTTTCGAGGAAGACGCGAATCACGTACGCGTATGTAAGATCCACTGGCGCAGGCAACGAGAAAGAGGTAGGATGGTGTATTCAAGCAAAGTGAGGGGGGGATGCGAAAAGTATGTGTGCTCAACGAACGGTCGTGGCCATGGCGAAATTATGAGGCAACTCTAGCGCGGCGCAGCGGCAGTCGACCGCTTGTATGCATAGCGAACGTATCGAACGGGGTAACTTGAACTAAACGGGGTATTCGCGTAACGAAATAATTTAGCCGCGCGCTCTGATCTCGCGCGAGCGATGTGCGTTGATACGTCGACTATCAATTATTGTCACTAATAATTTCATCGCATGTCTGACCGACATTGTGACGCGACGTGACGTACTCGTCCCACTAACCGATAGCATGTGATCCCGGCTGGCTGACTTGTCGACTGACAAGTTGCTGTTATTGATACGGGCAACAGGAAAATGCGTTTCGACGCATTTGTACGCACACACGCATTACACATGGAATTTCGTCGGTGTGTTTACACGAACTTTGTTTGCCGCGTAAATCCTACTGCTTGAAATTGGCAATTAGTTGGCCACTGTGTCTTTGCGGTGGTCCCACGCCGGAAGCATTTCCGGATAAATAATTGCCAATTCCGCCATGTCTCGCGAAAGGATTGGACTTCTCGTGGCAGGTCATTCTCTTTCATTTACGAGAATGTATAGCACGTAATTTGGCTGCATGTGGGAAGGTAGAACGTTAAGATTCTGCTAACATACCTACGAAGACACAGTTCAATGATTTAACAAACGAACATTATATTTGAATGGAACTTAATCTTCGAAAAAAAAACCTTTATTCTTCTTCAGAAAGTCTTCATTCAATATCGTTAATTAAAACAAAATTGCGTTTGCACAAGTCTACATTAAACTCAACCGCAAAAAATTCAAACTATATATCTGTAATAGTATTATAATTATACAGTTAAGAACTTTAAAATGTAATTTATCTCTTAGCCAGTAAGAAATTTTTTCTCTTTTTTAAACATTTCCATTATATTACTTCGCAAGATCACGCGGTTAACGAAAAGAACTTGTGTATTTAAGAGATATGTGTGAACGTATAACTCAAGAGAGGAAATATCTTGGATGTGTGTTTTAATCTTCGCGAAGTTTCTATCGCGAGGTTTTCGAATTTCCGCTCATACCAGCACAGGTATGTTTCTATGAAGAGCGTTTCCTGCCAATATCCCCTGCGAATATTCGGCAAGCAAACCGGGAAACGTATTTTCTGGTGTATCTGCGCGATATTTTCACATACATTCCGCTATTTCTTGATTTTTACTCTTGAAAAAGTGCAACTCTTTTCTCTCGATATAGCCATAACTTGACAGTTCTTCTCGCAATCGAACAAATGACGGAGTAAATTGTTACGTTACTTTGTCATCAGGGCTCGGTTTTATTTCAAATAAATTTATTTAAAATATACATTTCAAATATAAAAAAAATTAAATAGTTATTTAGTATTTATTATTTAAAATAACTTCTTTTGACCCCTATTTCTTATTTAATATTTTAAATAAGTTTTTGGAACTTATTTTTTATTTTTTATTTTTTATTTTAAATAAGCTGTATCAGTTTTTTATCGATTGTGAATTTTAAATAATTTTCTGGAACCTATTTTATATTTTTTATTTTAAATAAATTGTATCAATTATGTTACCAATCTATCGGTAAAAGTGACAGTAAGTAATTATAGTATATTTATGATGAAGTATTATATGTGGAGTGTGAGATATGATCTAATGTTGATTTTTCACCTTGTTCGCGAAGGGTTAATATTAAGTATCAATTACAGGCTGTAGCTATAAAAAAACTGAAACGTTACATTTAGAAATGTATTCGTATATTCAAATAAACAAAATCGTTAAAATATTTTTTATTTAAATACTATTTGAAACGTTTATTTAAAATACATATTTGTTACTTTATATTTTAAGTAAGTTCCGAAATCTATATTTTATTTAAAATAAGAAATAGCCTTCGAAAACTTATTTAAAATAAAAGACAAATTATTTTTATATTTTAAATAAAAGTTATTCTATATTTTAAATAAAGAAATGTATTTTCGGGTTCTATTTCTTATTTCATATTTTAAATAATTTCTTGTGACCTATTCCTTATTTAATATTTTAAATAAGTTTTTGGAACCTATTTTACATTTTTTATTTCAAATAAGTCATCAATGATTTTACGATTCCTACGAGTTTATATTTTAAATAAGTTTCTGGAATTTATTTTATATTTTTTATTTTAAATAAGTCGCATCAGTTATTTTACCGAGCACTGTTTGTCATTGAATACAGAGATAAATTACGCACAAAGCGCATGATGCATCATTTGTCTTCGTTGTTCACCGAAGAATAAAGAAAGGTAAAATGATGAAGATTTCATGCGCTTCACGCTTAATTCGAAACGCATCCCAGGTTACACGTAGTAACTAAAACTGAAGTTGGGTTGGCATTTCATATATATATATCTTCAAACCTTTATTTTTTACATTTGGGGCCGATTGTTCCATTTTGCGCTAAACTATGTAGTAATTTACCTACTGAATAAACAAAAGAGTAAAAGACTAAAAGTATAAGAGAGTAAGAGAGTAAGTGAGCTGAAGTTTGTCGAAAGGTGGGACAACCCGACCTTAATCGTCAAAACTCTTTGTATGTATGAAACATTGAAGAACTCTAGAATTCTTTGAAACAAAGCCAGAATTCTATTAATTGTATCAACATTTTAAAATCGAAGTGCCAACTTTACAGACGTAAATAATAAATTTATGAAATAACGATATTTTCAGACATATGAAAAGAACATTCAGTTTACGTCTCTATAGCAGTACCTATGTTGCTGCTGTACAGGATACGGTGCAATCGGTAGTGAGCTTCTAAAGAGAGCGTGTATCTGAAAGTTAAGTTCTTCCATGAAACATTTGAATGGTTCATTTATTTAGCTCTTCGTTATGATCTCGTTAAAACTCGACGAGATATCTTGCGCAGACACGCGTGGCGTATGCCATTCATTGCTGTGCGAGAGGATATAAAAATCTACAATCTTCTTAATTTCAACGTAAAGTTTGCGACGTACCTAACGTCTGGTTCGAATGTAGTTTGTCCGTCGAATGTGCCGTTACATACACGTCAATTAAAAATTCGAACTATTTTTAAAAACCATCAGGAGTTATAGAACTATTGTGAGTGTAAATAAAACCATTGATAAAACCTTCGATTTTGTTAAAGTGAAACTAACTTTACAGAGATAATCCGATCGTTTATTTTCACGAAGCGATACGTTTATCAATTTGCCGATGGATATAGGGATAAAAATATTCGCGGAAGATGTTTTAAAAATTTAATAGGTTTTATTATGAAGTTGTACATTTCTGTCACTGTATTTTTGAAACACTGTGTCTTTTATTTGTTTAACATTTCACGTGTAACAAAGATCTCACAATCTGTTTCAAAACTACGAGACGACGATGCTACACTCTTAATAGATTGAAATTCCATTGGGATCGTAACAAAACGAGTTAATCGAAATGAATTTCGTTTTGTCGAACTGATTATCGATAACACTATTTTACAACAAATAATTACTTTTTAGTAATCAAGATACTTATAGTTTCTTGAATGCTGAAAACGATGTCACAAGTAAAATTTCACTAACATGTCAGGTTTTCGAGATAATTAAGATTTAATGCATAAAATTCTTTTTTGCGATATTTAACATTTTTGTGCAAAAAAAGGTTAACGTTATCTTGAAATTTAATCAGAAAATATAAATGTATTGTTTCTCTTCTTTAAAACGCATTTAAAAAATTGTTAATATTTATTTTTTAGCCAGGTTATGAAGGAGTTAATATAGAATTCTTCTAAGATAACATTTTATATCTATGACAACAAAATCACATACAATTTCCAGTTTATGATTATTGATAAATATATGCAAACAACTTTTATCTGAAATATTAAAAAAAAATTTTTTTTTTTTTGAGATATTTGAGGTGGGTAATTAAAATGAGACATCCTGTGCGTATATATTGGATTAAGTAAAAAGTAACTTCGTATTTTTAGATTTAAATGTCACCTAAAAATACGAAGTTACTCAACCCAATACATATATTTGTATGTACATATACTAGATGTACATATTTAAAATTTGCAATGATAAATTACACTGTGTATTGATAGTCAAAACTAAAAATAGAAGTATAGTGGCTGGTATTCATAATCGATTCGTATATTTAAGATTGGCTTAAGTACAGTTTTAAAATGCTATGAATCAAAGAGCTATATTAGCATATCTTAAGGTATTGTATAAGTCGATCTTAAAATAAGAATTGACTATAAATATCAGTCTATATGACTTTATCGTCATAGGTGGAAAATTTACCATCTTAGAACAATTCTGTACTTAAATCTTTTATGACGTGGTTAAAAAATAAGATGTTGAAATAAAAACAATGCTTTTTATAGATGAACGAGACATTCATGACTTCTGAATGTTTCAGGTATTGAAAAATTTATAAGAAACACTTTGTCTGATTCAAAGTAATAAAAAAAAACATTTTTTGGTTAACTAGTGTATAATAGTCTTGTGAACGTTTTATTTCTGAACTTTTATCTATAATACATAAGCGCGTTTTTTTTTTAACTCCTTGTTTAAGTAGTATCCTTTTGTTGAATAGAATTTTCGATGAGCCACGCGAGACGTTTATAAAACACGAGTGCTCTGAAGAGTATGACGCTTACTCCGTCAACGGCAACGAATATTAACGATAAGTCTTAAGCACCGGGATAAAACCGTGTAGCCCATTTCGCAAGCGGATCGATATACATAAGCATGTAGCTCCTGTTTGCAGTGCATATAAATTCTATTTTAATGCGATATTAGGTTTTCCGCCGAGCGTTTCGGTAAAGCTGTTGAAGGAGCATCATTCTCTACTTGAACGTAGATCGCGATAGATCGTCTAACCATTCGTGTATAGAACTAACCTCTAAGCAGGTTCATTTGGGAATGCGTATTCCAATTTGGCCGCGATCGTGCGAACCCAATCAGCGAATAGATCGAACTTCGATATATGCGGTTGCCTAGTTCGATGGACTCTCGAGGCACGTTTTCCTGCCTGCCTGCTCCGATGCTGAGTCGGTTGTTCAGGTAAGGCCCGTTCTCGACGTTGCCACGTATACTAACAATCACGATGGGACTCAAAGCGCTCTACCTTTGGTTCTATTTGTGCACCGGACAGGTACGTCCAAAGATACAACGCCTACGAGTGCGAGCAACCATTGTGCATTGGTACGTACGTAATACCATAGAATCGCCTTGTGGCAAACCCTCTTCCTCCTTCACCTTCTCTCTCTCTCTCTCTCTCTCTCTCTCTCTCTCTCTCTGTCTGTCTCTTTTTCGCTTTCTCTTTCCATCTCCCTCCGTTACCGCGTTCTCTTTCTCTCATTCGGGTTCTCCAGGAAGACGGGCAAGCTGATCCATCTATACGAACTGCTGCGCCGCATTGTTCTCAAATGGTACAGCTGGCTGGCTCCCCGTACTCTCGCCATACGTCGATGTCGGCGCGTGTTCGCGTACGTACGCTTTGTGTTCGCCTGACGTACGCCGCGTTTGACGATGACGCTTGACGGTGTCGTGTATACGAACGTATAATTATTTCATACGATGATTAACGTCATGCACGAATCGACGTCCGAATTCCTTCCCTCCCGTGGACAGGAAACGAAAAGAAATCCGACACGTACCTATCCAGGTACCGGGTTTTAACCGGGACTGTTACAAATTAGATTCGGTACAGTTCCCTTTCTTCTGATATGTTATGTCCACTGTCTCGAAAAGCTTTCGGCAAATAGAATTAAATGACAATGTAGCGCCGACCCAGGAACTACGCTCGAGCGTTTGGAAGCTAAATCTGACATAGTTGGAAATAATTGGTAGCACTCAATTTTATTGGAGAGTGGATTGTGCGGACGAGTCTGTAAGAAGCATTGTCCGGTAGAAGCACTTCGAGTTCGGGTTGTTCAGTGTACGGTACTCCGGTTTGTCCCTTCGCAAAATTTACGGGTCGCTTCGATCGATGGAAAATTTATTTGCCTGTTACGTCATAGTACACGACAAAGACAAACGTTGGAATTACCGTGCGAGATGCGCAGTATTCGGCAAGGAGCGTATATACATAGAAGCTTGTTATTGTCGCATAACGCAATTTCACGTATCGATATTTCCGCTCGCATTTACCTTAAAAATATGATAATGAGATTATATGCTTCGAATCTCCGATATTCGTGATTTCATTCGCGCAAATATAATTTCGAGATAGTTATCTGCAATATTTGATATGCGAAATGAAAACCCGTTATTTGCACGCATTGCTGTATCGCCGCAACGGCCGATAAAATTAATTGTCCGCAAGCATATTTAATTTTGCAACGAGGATATATCTATCATATGAAATACAGCCGTTGTTAGGTCCCTGATACTTTGTTATTAAAAGTTTACGTCATTATAGCGGTCAACGTCTCTCGTTTACAAAATTGACATCTCAATTCGTGTCACGTTTTGTCCGTCAATATTATTGTATTAATTGTTATTTGTAATATATGAAAGACTCGCAAAATTATATCATTATACACACATTTTATGTATTCAATGATATTTATATGTTTTACAAAATAACAATTAATCTATATAACAAAATATTACATTTGCCATTTAATAATAAATCTCTTATAAAATTTCACAATACTTTGATCAATTTGATGCATTATAATGACTTTAATGTGAACAGAAATGTACGGAATTCACCTTTGAGACTGTCCTTATTTCTGCTTTATATTCTATAGAATAATTCAACTGAATCGATATTTCTTAATAAAAGAAACGGTATCAGAAGCTGCTTATATATGTGCCGCAACATTTCATTTTTCGAAAAATACATAGGTGTACATATTAAATCAGAGTTCAAGAATTATATGAAAATCTGAAGGCCCAAAATGTACAGGTAGGTATATTTCATCGTCGACAAGAATGAATTTACGGTCGAGCTGCAAAGAAACACTCATGATTGTTTATGGCAGCGGGGGTTTTCCGTTACGGCTTGGTCCCGCGATTCTTTTTCTTCTTTCGTTTTTCGCACACATTTATGCACTCGCGAGAGCCCCGCAAACACCTACGGGACTCTCATAAAAAACGAACCATTGTTCATCGAGTTTACCATTTTCCACGTTTCTTCGCGACTTTCATCCCCCGCGGGAGCTGGTTCGTTTTTCGAAGTTACGACTCATCCGGTACGTAGAACCGTTTCGTGCGAATATCTTATGGAGCGTGCTGAAGGGAGAAAGGGAGAAGACTCTACATTACAATTACCAGCGTAAAAAAGTTTAAGTCACTTAACATTGTGCGCCATGCAACTATGCAGATGGCATTAAAAGTGGAAGGTGCGCGAACACGTTTATGCAAACGCGGTGGAACGTCACGCGCTACGCGATATCTAATGCATAAGCATGCTACTAAAACACGCTATTCCATGATATTTTGAAATGCGGTTGCGGTCACTCGGCATTGTTTGACATTTTCTGAGTTATTCTGCGAGTTTATTACTTGTAAATTTGAAAAGAGAAATTTGCTGTACTTTTAACATGCAATCATTTGCTTATACTGATCAAAATAATACGGAGACTATAGAAATCTAGGGAATAATTGAACAATTTTGATTGGCATACGGAATCTGTTTCGAATAATAGTTTTGTAATACGTTTCCAGATTTATTTATGTAATATTCCATTTTTTAGTGTTTGCATTTTTAAGATATAAATTTTATTATTTTTGAACTGTCGATCTAATTTTTCCTGTTTAGTACATTATTAATATTAATTATTACTAGACTGCGAAAGTTTATGCAAAATACTTAACTGAATGTTTTGCATAAAATGCATATTTTGCAATTTTGTAAATTTACAGATGGCAATCTCAGTCTTTTTAATTCACCTTTTAATAACTCTTTAACGAACAACGATTGACTGCTAAAACTGTCCGATAGTTAATATTCAATTAAGTATTTTGCATAAAGTTCCGCAGTCTAATTATTACTGTTGTTAACTACGCCGAATGTCTCTTATTCCTAGATGCTTAGAATTCGTGTACATATGAGCGCAGATCAGGTCTTCCCATCACGTGTTTGGAGGTATTTGCAATGATTTATTTCACAGACGAGTCTGTCTGCCTCGTAACGCCCCACAGGAACCCGGCATTATGCGAGGGCGTATATGACTCCGAAGTTTCACGAGGATTCCAATATTTACTGCCTCGCGTGCCGGATAGAGTTCTTTATACCGATTTTACGTACCAGCTGTTGTGTTTCTATCCGTAACTTCGACTTTTTCCAGGAAAAATGTGGGCCGCACACTTCGAGAACGCTCTGCACATGACGGTTTATGAGGATCATCGTCATCGCGACGGGCTTCTCCATCATATTTAACCCTCTGTCAGTTACATTCCGGCATACACTCCCACTGGGTGGCCAAATTAAACACGTGCGCGGTCCTCCCGGATTGTGTCTGTCTAGAAATGGCTATGTTAAAGGACAGAATGATCATTAATATAATGCTGTGTTTCAGAAGAAACAGATACACCGATAATCCCTATTAAGCTGGATCCCTCCACCATCAAAAATCATATTCGCGATAAGTGAATCAAAAATTTAGTGCTCTTTGCTAATTATTTGCTAAAAAAAATTTTTTTGCTCCGGCTGTTTAGCTGCTACAAAAAAAAATGGGGGGGTCTTCGATTATCTCTTTATTTTTCACACTTTAGAATTAGCAAATAAATCGGATTTTGGTACGATTCGATAGTAGACAGTCCCAGGATTACTGTGCCACCAAAAACTTGCGAGCAAATAATTCCTGCGACGTTTTACGAGCGATACAAGTTGTATTGAATACACGGCGCGCTGATTTGCTGGGAGTAGGCGTTCACGTCTCTTCGAGTTCTCACGCGTTGCAGTTAGCAAAAAATTTTGTCATATTTCGATAGTACGTGACCCAACGATTACTCTGATACCATATACATTCGAGCAAATAATTCTGTGGACGTAGAAAAGGAACTTGAAGTAGCTCGACGCGGACCGCGTAGGTTCTCGCAGCGCGACCGCAGGTATTTCTTTAAAAATATTAAATTTTCGAATTTTATTTACGCTATCTTGGAGCAAATAAAAAGCAAAAAATCTGGTATGTTTAATTTTTTTGTAGCACCACTGGATCTATTTTTTTCAGTATGGGGAGGGGTCCAGCTTTATATTAACCTGAGCCCTCATTTTTTTTTATAGCAGCTAAACCGCCAGAGCAAAAAAAATTTTTTTTTAGCAAATAATTAGCAAATAAAAAGCACTAAATTTTTGACCTGTCACGAATATGATTTTTGATGGTGGGGGGTCCAATTTAATAGGGGTATATCGATAACTGTCTTTTATTGTTCTTTCTCGTGTTAGTAATTTAAAATCTATAAAAAAATTAATCAATTATATTATTTTAGAAGAGATACAAAAAGAAATTTAAAAATAATATTACTACATAGAGATACGTGTTAGCTTTTTCGTTTCTTTGACATTACTTATTGTTAGCCGTGGAATAGAATGGGTTTGATAGCACTGCCGTGGTGAGAGAATCGAATAAAATGTTATGGGTTTACGGCAAGCCATATGGTGAAACACTAGAAATCTATACGTTCTTTTTTTTACACTGACACGTTCTTTCTCTGTAACAATGTTATCCGTTTTCATATCCGAATCTGCTAACGTGGCACGTGAAATTGACAAATCGAAGCAACATAAACGATAAAATTATCGCGGTTAGGCGTATCTCTAAATTGAATTACGTTATCATACATTCTTGAATATTGTCGGTGTTATAGAAATAATATTAGCATAGAAATCTATATATATATATATGTATGTGTGTATATATATATACACACACATATATAAATACATTATATATATAAATATATAAAATAAAAATCAAAATAATCGAAAGTGATTACAAGTTTATTTGTATTCATAGTATAATACGGTACGGATTTATCGCATCCGAGATCGATGCTTACTTCTTAATACCTATTTATATGTATATAGATATATATATTTAATGACTAATACTAATGAGTGATACAGTATTACTATTGATATTGTTACGTAAATACGAGGAAATAGGCCACTCTTAATTAATGCAATACAAAATTTTCGTATTTTTAATGACAATTTTGTAATGTAGACTTTTATAAATAGAAATAATCTATTCATTAATTTAAAAAGAAAGACAAAATAAGCACATTATTAAATGCAGGATGTTAAAAAAAAAAGAGGTCGATTTTTTGTCCACAAAGGTGTAAGTAAAAGGAATAGTGATTTTTATAGATTTCAACCTTCTAAATACGATGATTTTGATGGATATTAAAAAATCCGAGTTTTAAAAAGTCCGACTTTTGGCCAAAAGAATGTAAGTAAAAGAAATAGTGTTCGTTGTAGATTTTGACTTTTTGAATATGATAAAATTATTAAAAAGTTCGTGGCACTGCTTAAACATTGAAATCGCTTAATCTTGCTCTCTGTTTTAATACTGACCATTAGGTCCAAATATATAACACGGACTTAATTTTTAAAAGCTTATCCTCGCTTTTAGCATGGCAGATTGGACTTCCTGCTGACCGCTGAAGACATAGCTTATCGCTTAATGACTTCACTCATTTGCATGTCAAACTTACATAAGATAGCATCCTAGAGTTAAACGTATTTCTTTTTAATTATTAGAAAAAGTCATAAATATTGCGTTACCACATGTTGCCTGTGGATAGACAGAAATAATGTGCATTGATATAATAGAATATTGGTAAATATACTATTATATCATCAATTAAGCTTTTGACAATCGAGCTATGGCTGATAAGCGAGCTTGTTTTCAAATAGATGATTGTGGTTTTTCAGTGCGGATTGTTTGAATTGACTGATACAATTGCACGCAGCGAAACATTATGGCAGCTGATAATTGTACAAATAAACGCGACTGTATGTGTAAAGTGATAATATGGATTTTCTATGTAGCGATAATGTTACTTACGATTCTCGGTTTCATCAAATTTAATTGAAATATGTTTTAACCGCAAGATAATTTTAGGTACGAATTATCTCTTAATCTGAAGATAATAGAACATATATACAAAGAGCCAGGAATGAGTACAATGTATACATTCCTTAATGAAATTCAGTGCTTCTGTGGGCGAATATAATTCGCAACTGGAAATTAACTGCCGCATCGAAATAAATTACAAGTATTTTTACTATTTAATCTGTGGTGCTCAAAGCTCTTCAAAGTTTCTTGCGATGAAGATTTTAATTAATGCACGGCACGCTAATTATTCAAGTGAGCTCTATAACAAATTAGCATTCGTCGAAAACGGCTTTGTCGCGCTTCCACTGCCATTAACAGAGTCTCTTTGTCAGCTACTAAACCGCCATTTCGTTGACACGTACCGCGGTGTAAAAATGTGAAGCAGACAGTAACTTTATCGTACATAAGTGCCGCTACGGGAAAGTGCCGGCGCTCTTTATGGCCCTCGCAAGAACTTGGAATATCTTCGTGGAGAATGGGCCATTCCTGATGAGAATTACAGTCCTCTCTCGCTGTCTGCGACGACCATTCGTTCAGCACTGCAGTCGAGAAAGTCATTGTTCTAACGTGAATTTTCGTCAATTAATCGTCGCACCGGTTCCATGCGTCGTCCCTTGCGCATGTCCCATTCATCCAAATTAAATCGAGACGAGATAGAATTCCATTTGGCGTACAGCCGAATGCGCTCTGTTCTGCCGCGCCGTGCTGGCTAGGTATCGCTGTTGCGTGTTACAGCGTCTACCAAGCTTGCTTTCCGTTATTAACGGAGTTATTTTTACCATAGCTTATATATACAATCTCCGGGGAAGTCACTTGTGTATAGAAGTCGTTGAACCTCAGTACTCGGTAATCCTTATCGCGAATGTGAGACACGTGGAAGATCCTCGGCGCCGCGTTTTCACTGTACCGAACGACGAATAACGACGATAGGGTATTCAAGAGTGGTACCGTAACTATTCGCGTTATCGAAGCGATACGCCTCCAGGCGATGATACCTCGCCTTGTAAGATTCCTCACGAATTCACGCTGTTCACCAATATATGGTGCACAGAATCGATCGTCCGCGGTCATTACTCGCGCGCATGCTGCGAATGGGAAGTGATCCGAGACTAGGCCAGAGGCGGGGATGAAAGGCCGACGGGGCAACAAGGGTGAACGTATGGCGTTTTGAAAGTTTCAACAGAACGAGCAGCGTGCAATACGTATGGTACCGTTGACTATGCTTCCACGAAATTGTAATTGCTAATCGACGCCTCGGTCGTTATTTGCCGCAACCAAATTGAATTTGACCGCATATGAAATTGATCCATAATATGAGCCTCAATCTCTCCTTCTTCAGTACTTTTTCAACCATTATATAATTGCAGAAAATAGATTAATAATTGATCGTTATAATTTTGTGGTATTTACTAATTCATTAACCGCTAATTAGGAACACCGCAATTCATTTTGGGTTCATCCCAGGCATTTCTCCAATGGCGGAAAAGCGAACGTATTTCTTTCGAGAGTTTTGGTAAAGTTGCACGTTGCATATTTACGAGTATGGTCTTTTAAAGCTCGACGCTATTGCGATGCGACAGGCTCTAGAATCGTAACACGTACCGAAACAAAAATGCATATTCATTCGTTTATTATCATTCACTTTCTACATTCTGCAGCAATCTTTTTAGTTACATTTCGTGTAAGCCGAATGATTAAATTGATTTTGAAAAATGATTTTGAGTGAAAATGTCTGTAGTTACCTATTAACTTACTCGCTAGAGTACTATCGGCTTTTACATCGCACCGTTACAACATCATTATTCTAACGATAATACGTGCCATGGCGCGATCGTTTCCTGAACGGTGTAATTTAGAACGACCATATAACGCGCTTTGGGCGTTAGCCCACAATTCCGAGAGCGTTTCAGACTGTGTAGCGAATGAAATTTGTTTCGATTGGCGAGCATCGATTTCGTGCTCACAAACTATTCCTTTGACGTGTGCATTTTCCCTTAGATTTCATCGTCGCTCCTTCGAGAGCTCTCTCCAGCATGTCCACGCCGAAAGTAAATGCAGTTCGCGTATATGGAGGCGTCGAGTGCGGTCACGACATCATGGTATAGGTACTTGAGTGGAAACTAAACTAGGTTCGATCGCGAAACACGAAACAACGGCGTGCATACTCGGCACCAGGGATTCGCGCGATCGAAGGTATCATTGCAGGTTCCAAATCATCACCTCATCCAAATCATCGAATCATTCGTTGCGCGATGCTAATAAATATGTTTCATTTTCAGGGCAGGTTTTATTTAAATTTAATTAGACATTACTTACCGTGATTTAAAACATTAGAAATTTATATAGGTATATCCGCCACACGAGATAGGGTAAAATGTATATTCCCTTGGCGACCTCTTCTCGTGCGACGCCGTTAGGCTTGTAATTTGCTTTCTGATTATGTCACTGACCCTAAAACGAGCCTCGGTCTATTCCGGCGTTCCGTGGTCCAGCGAAGCTCTTCTGTGTGTTATATTACCGGATGACAAGCGTGATTACCTTCGTCTAACAATGTCGTAGCCGTTCGTTGAAAGAGCCGCGGTCTCAATTCCACAGACTTAAAATTTCATGGTGAAGAACGCCATACGGACGCGAACGTTACGTTTAAGCCGTACTTCGTATAGTAGTGTGTCGTTTGTTTGCACGCGTACCTCTACAATACTCGTACTCCTGTGGTATACGAATAATTGACGATCGGCCTCTTGTTTGTCTCGTATAAGTAGAGCTTAGTTATTCTATTAAGCTCGTGGCGTGGCCGATCGGCGCGTGATACAGCTTACCATTCACCGCGTTTACGTGGAAACCAGGGACACAGCTTGGATACGAACATGTAGCTTGATTACGTTTGGTACATACAAATCTCAACAATAATTTATCCTGCGAATCATCAACGCCAGACTTCGGTTTGCGCAAATATCAATGGTATTTTGGAGCAAATGCTAGAGGGGATTGTATTAAACACGAGGACGCGAAATATGCAATTTACCTTTAATTGAACAATTTCCATGGGTGTAATTTTATACTGAATTTACCACAATTGTTATATATATAATATATATACATATTTATACACACATGTATGTATATACTGAAATGTTACAATATGTATATCATTCGCATAATTTTCCGAATATTCTAAAAAATAAAATAAAATATATACTTTTACATCTTTTTTATTTTAACAATATAACTACAATAATTTTGACTTTTTAAAAATAAAATAATTATAAAAGTATATACGGCTTGATATATTTTTTGTTTGAGAAATCTATAATTTTTTATTATCAAAAAGTTTCTCTTTTGTTTTTATTACGGATTTATATATTTTAGGTATTTTGTTAATTAATTTTTCAAGCGTACCTAATGATATTTCTCTTCAGGCACTTTGGAGACACTGCCAGAGTTGTGAGTTGATCCGTGGACTCACTTTTCTGATCCGTCTATCATCCACGGAAGTTTTTTGATGAAAAACTTGTAAGTTTTCCAGACAACATATCAAACTATGACAGATACTTTTTTGTTATTTTCTATTTAAAAAAGATCAATTAAATTATGTCGTCAAAATGTAAGAATGTTTTATTTTATTTTTGAAGATGTCCAGGAACTTATAAACAATATATGTGTGTATATGTGTTATATGTACATATACATTGCATGTGTTACATTTGTATTATATTTTTATTAACCATAATTTTTGTTTATTAAACAAGAAATCTCATATTTTTACTTTATTTTCCACTTATCATAATTTCTACATGAAGAATCTTTAACCCTTTGAGCAGTGAGTTTACGCAGTGCTATCCGTTTGAAGCAAGTTTTTTGCATATTAAAATCATTAACTTTTTAAATCAGGTTACAAGTAGGTTCGTTTATCAGGTTACAAGTAGTTTCGCTGCTTTAAATATTATTTTTATTAGTAAATTAACGGTATTAGTACTTTGGCACAAAATTTAAAACATATATGTATATATTCGTATCGCAGTCGGTTTGCTCAAAGGTTTAAATGAATACATACATATATGACTATAAATAGACTCATACACACATATATTTCAAATTCAAAATCAAGTGGATTTACCAAGGATTAAGATACGACCATTATTTCACAAAGCTTGGTAAAGGACGTTCGTATATCGATGTTAATCCCTACTAGGGGACAATAGCGCGAAAACTTTAGCAGTTTCACGCTCGATCTACAAGAGGTTGTTGCCCATTCAGTAGTCGACTTTATCGTTGGAAGTACCTTGAAAGAGAGCCTTAGAGCAACCACTCTTTATACGGTTAACACGTAGTATCGAAGGATGAACATTTTATGTGGGAGCAAAAATCAGTTAGAGAGAATACATCAAATAGCAAAAAGGTGATTCATTGGAAAACCTTTGAGAGTAGAGGACCCTATATATATATATATATCCATAATAGCTTATCTAATGTTTGATTGTATTGATTATTTATATGTACTTATAGACAAAAGTGGAGAGAGAGAGAGAGAGAGAGAGAGAGAGAGAGAGAGAGAGAGAGAGAGAGAGAGAGAGAGAAATGTATATATTATTCTTTATATTGATAGACATTTCATAAATAAATAATTTTTTAGATAATGGAAGGAAATGAACTGTAAAAACTAATATTTGTGGAAATAAATTTTTTTGTAGAAACGACACATTTGTATGAAAATTTTATAATTCTATTAAGGAATAAAATTTAGGATTGCAGTGTTCGAATTTTGAAAATTTATGATATGGTTTTAAATAATACATTATATTTAAAAGTATGACATATGTAATATTAAAAGAAAATGAAATTGTAGAAAAATTGCATATTTTAATTAAATCCTAAAACATTCTTCTAATTTAGAATTTAAAAAATGCTCTATTTAAAAGTTATTTATTTTGAAATGTATCATTTTTTTATCAACGTAGATATATATACATATATCGATAACAATACATAATTCTTACGTATGTACATGTAATAGGTATTTAATATTTAAATAACGGATAATTAAGAGTAATAACTGCGCGGTAATTTATGTGCTATTATTTAACAGTTATATTCTTGGATTCCTTATATTGAGTTAAAATAAAATAAAATCGGTTTTGTTTTATTCAATGTAAAGAATCCAGAAATGTAATTGTTGAATAATAGCGCATGAATTACCGCGCAGTTATTACTCTTAATTGCTCGTTATTTGAATATTAATCTGTTGTTAAATCTCGAGAGTCCATATTTATTCTGGTGTTGATATGTATTTATTCATAATGTAAGAAATTTTCAAAAAGTGTAGATTATATTTTTAAATTTTGTTACATTTTATTCTAATTTTAACATAGTACTTTAACATACACTGAAAAAAATTTCTGGTTCAAAATGGACGAATCAGAAATTTCTTTCTCTCTCTCTCTCTCTCTCTCTCTCTCTCTCTCTCTGATTAAATTTATTAGAATTCTAGTTGAGATAATCGGAATTCTGGTTGATACAATATTTCTGGTAAAATCTACTAAAATTCGTATTTTTTTACTAGAATAATTATATTAATCAGAATTCTAGTAATCTTAACTAGAATTCTAATAGACTTAACCAGAAAATTCTGATTCGTCTATTTTCCACCAGAATTATTATACTATTTAATTCAATCGGACCATTTTTCTGAGTGTAGAATTTTAAGCAGATTACTTATGTGCAGTTACTTAGGAATTTTACTGCGATAATAATAGAAACAAAAAAACTAGAAACGTTTTTGTCGGGAATATTGCACGCTATTAAAATTCGCACGACAATCCACAAAAACCATCGTATCGATTTTCTGATTCCACTTGTGCACAACTGTTACCGGCTTTACGCTCACTTTATGCGCGTTGCGAGCCTTTTCCACATCAGATTACCTCCACACCGTCTGGCAATATACACATCTCATGTGTATTTCAACGAGGAAATACCTCGTTTCCTCGGAGTTCTTCCTGTGAGGAGAAGACAGATTTATTAAAAGGAAGAAGGAGATTATTTTAAGCCCTCTTTTCTTAAGAGACTTAACAAAATTTGTACGCTATCATTAGTAAGAAAATCAGAGAGTATCGTTTAGACAGGAATTAGTGGTCAGAGTAAAGTAATAGTCTACTTAAATAATTTTCGCTATAATCTCTGTTAATCCATTCTGTCTACTAAAACTTGTTGCAGAAATAGCTTCTGTATTAATAGATTTAATTCATGAAAGTAGTCCGTTGAGTAATAATACTTGTGTGCTGCGAAATGTTCGGCATCTGCGACGGTCTTAATAACGGTAAATCTCGGATAACGCTAGTTTGCGCGATATAAAGTATCGCCGTGATACTTGTCTCGCGATAACGAATCGCTACCGCTGGCAAAAAGCGTCGGCTCGCGATGCGGGAAACCGTTGGGGAAGCTTTATACTTCCAATATTATCTCGTCCGCAATTTCTCACTGGAAGTCGGCCTGGCCCATGCCCGTAATGTTCCTCGGGCTTAATTCTTCGGCGGACTTATGATCTTTCGACCTACATTCAGAGGAGGCGAAACGATATACCATTATCTAGCTAGCGAATTTCACATTACGCCGCGATCATTACAAAGACGAGAGCCATCCTTCTTCCATGGAAACTTTACGAAGCAATCTTGTTTATTTACCTTAACCTGGCCCTCCATCTGTAAATTACTTTCAAACTCCGCACACTCTTCCGTGACAGTCGCTTCCTTCGACCAGGTGCTCCTGACACGAGAAAGCTTCGAGTCAATCGTTCGAAAGCTAGTCTTCTGTTCCATCGTGAAGAAAGTTACGAAACGGACACCCGATCTCTTAAGTTTTACCCTTTTCTCTATTCTGTTACACATGAAGGTCTCAGAGAAGCAAAACATGCATACGATATACAGTCCGGGAATCATGTTTCGAAATGTAATTCATTTACCCTCGAATTCATTTTCTTACAACTGTCTTCGAGTGACACGGGCTCTCCCCTGTGAATTCTCATGAAATGTCATAAGGCGCACAAACTTCCGCGTCACGATCCAGCTGTCGTCATTCGCGTCTCGGCGACAGAACGCGTCTTAACTAAAAATAGCGAGAGACACGCGTGGGAGGCCACCGACGTACTAAATTAGAATGCTCGCATTTCCTTAATGAGCGGGAACGTACGGATCGCCGGAATCTGGTCGTGCATTCCCTTATGTGCGAGCGGAACGGCATATAGTAAGAAGGAAGAGGACGTATAATAGACGCGACGATGACAAGGAGATGACGCCAATTCCCGGCGACATTTACACGACGGATATGGGACTGCTCGTGAGATAAAAAAGGAGAGAGGGAGAATTCCTCGTTCATTCCTGCATGACGAATGATCTGTCAGGTGGTTGCCGTCTAGTGCAACAGACGTGGAAACTCGCAGAAAATACGCGAGTCGCTTACTATTCTGTGTGTTACCCTTTGAAAGCGTGCCAAAATGTGCTTGCCGCGCAAGGGCTATGAATGACCGCGAAATCTGGTGTTAAAAGCATGCGAATACTCCCGCTCATCTCTAATCGTGGCTAGGATCTTGTATAGGTACATCACGATTACATCATTTACGTATGAAGTACAATCGCACGATCTACGCGGATTTAGCTTTAGAAAGAAAAATGAAAAATGTGATAATGCTGATAAATTATTTTTGTTATTGTGCGATATTTTTTTATTCTTAATTAATAAGAGATGATACTAGGCTCAGAAGATTAAATCAAATAATGTGAGTATTGCCAATGTGAGCCGACACAGGGTGTTCGTGTGTGAAAAAATTTTAAACTTTATTATCAAATTTAAAATAATCGGTAAACGTTTCGACCCTCGTTTCGGGTCCTCTTCAGTACATGTTTTAATTTTAATGACGCCATTACAAATATAATGAGATATCATTCGTTGGTTAACATTTAAACTAATAACATCATTTTCATTCTCTTGCTATTAAAATTGCCAATTTAATAGCGGGGTCGTGGTTGATGAAACTATGATTTGCCCAATTCAGCGTTACATTAAATCAGACAATTTAATATACAACTAAACTTGAACATTGAACACATTCTTCTACCTGCGCTTCTCTCATTATATCTGTAATTGCGTCATTAAAACATGTACTGAGGAGGACTCGAAACGAGGGTCGAAACTGTTACCGATTATTTTAAATTTGATAATAAAGTTTAAAATTTTTTCTTACACACGAACACCCTATGTTGGCTCACATTGGCATTACTCACATTATTTGTTTTTATTCTTAGTTTAATATTGAATATTTGAGTATTATAGATAGACAAGGTATCTGATTTAATCTGTCCACGTTGATATCTCGAAAATCAAAGATAGATGAAAAATTATGAAAAAGATTCATTAAAGAGATTATTTTGAGATGATTTTCAGTTTGAGGTAAAACAGAAAATCCTATAGATACTCTTTTATATTGCATTTTAAAGAGAAAAAGAGAGAAATTTGTTTAATCGAATTTACCTACAAAAATAAGACTAATCAATGAAGTTCGTCCATCTTTTATAGTTTCTTTTATAGTAGACAGATTGATCGAATAGGAATCAATACTCTCCAGAGACGATTTCAAAAATTCGTTGTGGTTATAATATCGAAAATACAGCTTTAATATCATAGGTCAATGGATTCGTCTTTTCAAACTCTATCGATTGGTTTTATTTTTATAGAGGGATTCCATTAAAAGAATTTGATCTCCCTTTCTTCCTTGAAATACGGTTTTGTTCGCGCTGAAAATCATCTCAAAGTAATTCTCTCTATTGAGGCTTTTATATAATTTTTCATCTATTTCTCGTAGTTTCCGAGACATCGGTATAGACAGATTGAATTGAATATCCCGTATAAGACTTCAACAATAGGTAACGTCATTACCTAATAAATATATTAATAATTTGATAAATATATTATACATTGCATAAAAATATGACATAAAAATAATGTAGGTACGTTATAACGGAGATATTTTTCTCATGCGTTTTGGTATCTTCCGACATTACGCGCCAAGAGATTATTCGCCGCATAATATAATTTTCCCGCACGGTCAGCAGCATCACGTTGTTCTCGTGTGTCGATAGATAACGTCACTTCTTCCTCATCGAAGCAGCTTATTGAATCTGCAATCGTGTGTATGACAGGGACCTATTGATGTTTCGCGTCTGGCTTGGATGTCAGAGATATGGATAAACGAACGAAGCTGGAACACACCCTGATTCACGCTGGTTAATCGATCGTTACAACGAAGAGATGTGATATTGTTAGGCTCGTTCTCTCTTTATATCTCACGGACGTTTTTCACAGCATCAATTTCACGGTACAACTGTACGTGAGAATCGGGAATTGTCGTTTTAACATTTTCACGACTATTTTTGAGAAATGGTTTGGTATATGCATCAATGAAACTAATTGTGGCGAATCGCGATAAGGCGAGAGAAATTTCGATTTCCGTGATCATTATAGCTATCCAGATAGAGAGCATCGGATTACCGTTTTAATATGCTAAAATGATATCTTTTTCCACATGTCGTGTTATGAATTACCTACAGAAGCCCGTATTGTTCGCTTTGAAAATGAAAAAAAAATATAAGAGAAGGAACGTTTACTATTTATTAATTTATTAAATGTTACTTAAATAAAATGATTGAATTGAGAAATAAAATACAAAACTAAAGAGTAGAATAGTAAAATAAAAATTTAAGTTTTTTGGATTACATGTTTCGAATTAAATGTTTTTTTATGGCGATTTGAAAGTGGAAAGGAATTTTTCTATCTTGCACTCAAAGGCGCGCGCTTTTTGAAATGTCAACTCTAAGTTACCACATTCCGCGTATGTTCAGAAGAGAGAGTATATCTTGCTATCTTCCAATAAGTCCATGAACGACGTCAGTCGTTCGCCAGTTGGGCACTTACTTCCACATCGCAGGTCAAAGTCGTCTTTGAGAATTTCGTTGAAAAACGTTCAAATATTATGCTCTCCTTTTTATGTGAAATAACACAACGTCGTTCTTAGGTTAATACAAATTTTACAAGCACATACACACACACACACACACACACACACACACACACATACACGCACAAATAAGATATATTATATTTCAAGTGCAAAGATATTTCGCTTTTTGTGAAAATTCTTCAGAGACATAGCTGAGAGTCTTGTTTCAATATATTCTGATTTAATTTTTCGAAAAACTAGACAGTATGAAAGAGATGGTGAAATAATTTATAACTTTCAAATTTTGAAAAACGCAATAAATGTACAAATTATGATTTTATTGTGTCTTACAAATATAATTTGAATAAGTTCATTGCTGTATAAAGTTACATATATTGATGTCTATGATTCCATAATTATGATTACTCTTGCAATAATTTTTACTTTATCTTATATATATTTTTTACATGCACCAAAAAACCTAAGAAGAATTAATATACTAACGTATGAAATGACTGATATAAGATTGTATGCTTTTATGTACATAGGTATTAATCAATTTTTAAAGAACTAATATGTAAGAATAATATAAATACTTTATTATATTAATCAAAATTATACCATATAATTTGAATAAATTTATTATTATCCTGTTTTATTGTGTTATACTATTTTTAGTTAAGGTATATTTTTGATAAAACTAAATATTACAAAACACATAAGCGTTTCAAGTTGTTTATAAAATATAATCTATAACAGCGTTTTTGTCACATTTGGTTACTAAAAAGTTTCGTAATTTAAAAGCAGTGAAAAGAATTCCAGTGAATTAGCTGACGTTTAATTTATTTCTAGCCGAATATCGACTCTGCGAAAATTACTTTTGACTTTAATTAAGTTTCAAAGCGATGGAACTCGTTCTTAATCAACCTAAAATGTGTCAGTTCTATGATGTGAGAAAGAGAGAAAGAGAAAGACAGAGAGAGACAGAAGGGGAGGGCGGAACAGGAAGGGAAATCACTTTGCAAATTCTTCGAAATATTCAGAGATATTTATATACATACACAATATTTCGATATATTTTAAGACAGTTTCTGCAAAATTTTGAAATCAGGAATATATTAGATATTTATATTTTTTATAAAAAATAAATACTGAAACTATGTATATATGTATAGAATAGTTGAGTAAATAACATTATCAGGAGATACAGTAATATTTAAAGAACAGTTTATTTAACAACACATTTTTATAGTTCATTTACTGAATTATTATTTGCTGTTGCTATTATTGTATTACTTTGCTACTACTTTATTTTAAACATAAAAGAATGATAAAAAAAATTTCAATTTTTTGCGTAAGTACTTTGAATCAAGATCATTTATGTTTATGCAAAGTTTTATTGCGATTCATTAATTAGTTGTTTCATAAATAAATAAAAATTAATAAATTAAGTAAACTTAATTCATTTACAGAATAACTAAGGAGGTAAATAGCAATAAAATTTTGCATAAATAATCTTGATCATTCGAAGTACTTATACAAAAAATTGAGTTTTTTATTAACATTATTTACATATTGAAGTATTATAGTAATAAAAAAATAATAATTTAGTAAATAAATTATAAAAATATATTATTGCATAAAAAAAAATATTCTGCCATTTAGCGGTTCCGTGTTAATGTCAGAGGATTTTCCATTTATATATGACCTCAAAAGGATACTCTACAAAGTAAAGAAATTTTGTATAAATAAATTTCCATAAAGTACTGGATTTAGGATTGCAATCCTCTCAATACTAAAAGAATGTCTTACATGTACTGATATGCACGCGTACTGTAAATGATAAACTTGTTGCGTAGAGCTCGAGAAATCATCGTGCACGACAATACGAAATCGTGGTCGTACAAAATCAAAGGATCACGCGTGCGCTTACACGTATACGGACGACAGGAGTCTGGACCTCGGCAGGAAAAAATCGCGGTAGCGGCACCGAGGGGGTAACCACTAGTTGAAATATTGTCCCACTGATTACATGATTTTATTTGATTTTATATGATTTTGTCTGATTACAAATAATTTTTTTCACTACATATGAAGTCATTTGGTAAAATATACGATTTTATTTAATATTATACAATGATTTCTCATGGTTGCATATTGTAATTATCGGATTATACATAGAGATTTCATATGCATTTTATAATGATTTCGAGGACTCTATCCCACGATTACATTAAGTGGTTACCACCTCGAGCGGCACAGTTAAAAGCGATTTTCAGTGCTTGTGATTCTTAATCCGCTTGTTATTGCCCGAAACGCCGCCGTCACCAACTCGTGATCTCCACGATTTGGGAAAGTCAATCCGGAAAGAAATCGAGGGCCCGTGGGGGGTCCTGGTAGCGCTGATTTCATTCGACCGATGATCAAGCCAGAGTACGGATGGATCGTGTACAAACAGTACACGAGTATATGTCCAGACCACGGAATTATTACGAGTCCATTTTACGTATGTGCGTGCGTGATCGCGACTCAGGATTTTTCCTAGGCATCGTCGCGAATAGTTTGACCACGAATTCAAATATCGAGAAGACTCAGGGTGAGTTGAAAGGCACCCCTGGGCGAAGTCTCAGAGCGATCCAGAGACTCGAGTTCCTCTACGCGACATTGCTATCCAGACGTTCGTTATAACGCGTCAAATAGAAAACGTTAAAGAGCGTGAGAGTGAAAGCGTCAAGTGTAATGTAAACTGATAAACGTTAGTGAGAGCGATAGTGAAATCATGAATTGTACTGTGTTTAATAAATGTTAATGAGATACGGAACACCAGTGGAGATATTAATGTTGTCTTCCTGATCTACAAGACGAAACTTCTTCTAAAGCCTTGTGTCCACGATGCTAGAAATCGGTCCGAGAACTCGGATGAAGAAAGAATTGACCAATCGCAATGGTCATGTGATCAAATTGTTCAAATGTGATTTGTTAATTTTTTCTCTGTCCGAGATCTCGGACCGATTTCTAGCATCGTGGACACAAGGCTTAACAAATAAGTGTGCCGCTAGTATTTTGTATTTCCTCTTATTTTAAAAGGCTATTTGAGTTATTTTAATAAAATTTTCTATAGAGGAATTTATTTTTCATCATAACTCATGTGTCTTTATTTTTATACATAGATAAACACGTGTTATAAATACACGCACCTGATTAATGTAAGATTAATGTAAAATTTTTTGCTGAGAGGAAATGTTAAGAGAAATTCCCCGCTTATCGGAATATTTTTCTTTTGGTATAAATATATGTATGATGTTATTTATTTAACTGTTTCATATATATATACATAGTTTTAATATTCATCTTTATATGAAAAGTATAAATATTATTACATTTCTAATTTTAAAATCTTGCAGGGATTATGTTGCCAATACAACCTTAATTGTTTATAAAAATATGATGGAAATTATTTATTTCAAACAATTTCGAGCTATGGATAAATAAAAATGAAGACCTTTAATATATTAAATTTATGAAAGGTAAACAAATGAAAGTAATTATTTATTTAAATAACTATTGAATTACAAACAAATAAAATTGAAGACCTTTAATTAATATTTTAAATTTCTGGAAAGTGAATAAACAGTAAAATTTTATTTTTTAATTAATTTAAGACGAACTTTATTTTAGTAGAATTTTAATCGAGTTTAATTTAATGCTATATGGAAATAGAGCGAGAGAGAGAGAGAGAGAGAGAGAGAGGAGAGAGAGAGAGAGAGGAGAGAATGATTTTACTGAAGTATCTAAAAATTTAGTTAGATACAGGTTTGAAATAGTTTCGTTTGAACCATTAAAATAATTATGTAGGAAATTTAAACACGATAAACGTTGCTGCAAAAAATTTGACATTTTAGCAACTTATCATAAGTATTCTATAATACATAATTATTTGATTTAATAGAATTATTTTTATTATATGTTTATTTATAGTTAAATTTTAGATACTTCGGCAAAATTGTTCTTTCCGCGTATTTATAGATTATTAAATTGTTCATAAGAGAACAATTTAACTTTTATTTTTCGAGAACGTGCTATATATACAGGGTGTTTTATTTTAAGTAATATAGTCGATTATCTCGCGAATCGATGATTTTATTGAAAAAGTTTTCGAACAAAAGTTGCATGGCTTGAAGGGAGACACATAATGGAAATGTGGACTTGACCTTGAGTGACCTTATCAAAATCAGATCATTAATGTTTTTTTAAATGGAAACCCCTATTTTTTATTATATATTCTTGTAGCTTATCTCAAGAGCTTTCCAAAATACTATAATAAAGTTACGTTTCATTGAGTATTTTCCGAGTTATGGAGCTTGAAAGTTACACAGTACCGCCGGCGTTATCCAGGTTATCCATGTACACATGCGCGTGTGAGATTCTTAAGAATTTTTTCAGAATTTTTTAATACCGTATTTTATCATGGTGGTAAAAATGAGAAAATACAGTGTTAAAAGGTTGATAAAAAATTCTGAAAAATTTTGTAAAGTTCTATGAGAAGAAAATTAACAATTTTCGTTTTTTTACAGTTTTTCTGTAAAGTTGATAGTAAAAAATGATTAAAGGTCAATTTTTGGTAATTTTTATCAATTAATATCTTGTTAATTATTGCGAAAATTGCAAAATGGTAGAGGACTTTTCTTCTCAATTTAGTTCATTCTGCCCCTGTGCGAAAGACTTATCGCTAATTAAATATATATTAAGAAGGGCTACAAACCAAGTGAAAACATAAAAATGTAAGTGCTAAGCAAAATATATTAGTAAGCGTTAAAACAAATTAAAACAAAAATAAATAGAAATTAATATAAAACAACTTATCACTAATTTCTAAACATCTTGTATGGTAAAATAAATATCCAATTTTAATTTGATCCTGAAACATTTTTTTTTATATCGAGCATTGTGTATTCTTGACGCGCATTCGTGAGATCAAATTAGGTCAGAATGTCTAAATGAAAAAAGACGCAGAAGTTTGGTTTATCACATTGTTTACGAAAGCTTCTAATCAGAGAACCGAAATAAATCCCGTGAAAAACTTTTATCACTGTAACGCCGTAAGGTGATACCGTTGAAAGATTACCAAGTACGGCTAAATCGTTTTCTGATTTAATTAAATGTTCTACAAAGCGAATAATTTCTTCTTTCTACAAATCGAAACTCGCAAGCGACTTTATAAAATTCCGGTAGTAAATCAAATCGGTTCTGGCGTAAAATCGCGCGTACGAGGATCGATCTGATAGCCTGTACCGCACCGTCACGCTTTCGTGCCATTCCTATAGTACACTTTTTATTTAGGGACAATTTGCACATATTGCCGGCTATATCGCAAGAGCTTTATGGCCAGCAAAAATTTTTACTATGTAGGCGGAAGTCGAGAATGAAGCACAGCCTCTGGCCGTGTTCCGTTTGTACAGCTCGCGTTATATACAGAAAAAAGAATTTTCCGTGAATGTTCTGTGTAAAGTTAATTGAGTTTGTATCGTTCTTTGCTTTTTTTCAATACAGCGACTGCCGCTATCATTGCGTTAGTTCTGAAGCGTGCTACATAACACATGTCCATTAAACGGTAGAAAATTGATTTGATGCGCCCAAAAATTCATTGCGGATTACGTGAAGTAAAAAAGTATCATATTTTCGTGTTATTTGAATTCGGTACTATAATAATATTTTGCAATATTTTTTTTATTTCATCTGCAGCTGTCATCGATAAAAAGTTTTGCATTGTATCAAAACTTCCCAATATATCGTCAATTAGTACATAAAAGATAACAAATAAACATCGTTATTTTTTCATATTCTAAAGTTTGTTCTCTCAATTTAGGAGAGATCAGATTTAGTTCATCGAATTTAATTCACACACGATAAATGAGATAAGTGAAAATGAGGAGCAATTATAATACATACGAATTGTAATTCATAAAATGCAATCCATTTTAAAAAATCTAAAAAAATTTTTAGATGCGCATTTGTCTCCCTGTAAAAATATAAAAAATGTTTACAATATATTGCACGTCATAAATGTTTGATAGTATAAAAATACTGCAATATCTGGTAACGGTGCAATCAGATCCGCGATAAAACCTGTTTCTATATTGCTGGATAGATATTTCATGTGTATCCAGAAATATTTGGCTTTAATCGGAGAAAATAAATTTAGCAATAAACAAATTATACGTTTGCATGAGTGATACTATTATCTGTTCTTCACGAAGTTTCCTTATTGATTACGGAAGGCGAAGCGATACTGGAAACCGAGAAGGAAGCTCCTCTGATAGAACTTCCCGAGTTCGTTCGGGACGCGATTAAGATCGCGTATCGTATCTACCGATCGTCAAAGATCGAACTTTCAGCGACGCCACTCGATTCGTGCCCCTTGATTCGTTAATTCCATTCCAGTGCTCGCATCGACGTTGATAGAAAAGAAAAAAAAAAAAGATGGAAAGAAATCGCCGAACCGAGGGAACGACTTGAAAACTTCACTGCAAACTCAATCTTCGGGATTACCAATACTCGCGGTCTCATTCATATAAACTCATCCGCTTGCTCTTCCGGTGGGAATGGCCCGCCGTATGTATATAACTCTACAGTATATTCTTTTCTTTTCCTCTTTTTTTTTCAGCGTTTCTTTTTTCTTCTCGCGGTCAGATTTCGCGGGGATAAATTACTTCCCGAGGATTATTCGACGCGCTTACGATTTGCAGATTTCATGCGCGCGTTAACGTCCGACTGAAATAAAACCGCGATACCTGAGATTTTCTCGTCAGCGCGCTAACATACGCGTAAAGGAACTGCAGAGAGGAAATGCCGGCATCTAGTTCCGCCGCCGTGATCGCGCTTCTCATGCGCTTTCCATTCTTCCTCGTTTTCTGTCCGCATGGCTTATCGATCCGACCTTATTTATATGGCGCATGCCCGATCGCGCAAATATACTCAGCGTCGTTGGGACAGAATGAATTTTGCCTAAATCGTAAAATCGATAGCTACTAAGGCTTTTAGGACACTGAAGAGCGCTGCGATGGCGAAAGTATGATGGAGTGGGGGATAAGAATATTCTATATCGTGTCATGTTCTATTTATTGCTCCTTCAACTAATTCTGAGGAAACTTTTCCTTAACCAAAATTTGATTAGATTCTCGTATCTTTATAGCACACGTGATGTACATAGGTATATGATAGATGTCCGATTTTATTTTTATAAATTGTGTCATAAATTTCATAAACTATCTTTAGAAGGAAGATATAGAAAAAAACGGAAAAGTAGCTTAACTTACACCATTTTGATAGATAAAAGAAGCCAGTGATTTATTTTGTAATATAATTGGTTTTATACATTTTTTTAATTTGTGATATATACATGATTATAGTATATTAAAAAAAAAAGAATATAATTATACTAGAAAAAAATATCTATTTATTAAGAAGTCGGCTGTTATAGAGCTGATAATGTATGAAAAAGAGAACAGGAATAACCACATACTATAATAATAATATGCATTTGGACTTATGTATAATAAAAGACTTAATTTTAACTGGAAGGAACGTTACTGGGGCGAGTTCTTCAAATACGGGGCAAAAGTACTTTGCTCAGGTACGCGAACTTGTTAGCAATGCGTTTCAAACCTTATCGCACTCGATCGTCGCTCCCGGGAAAGAAGGGTAGAAGGGAAGGAGGAGAGAGCTGTTCTCGGTTTTACCTGTTCCAGTTATAGAAGAACTGGGATTTTGCTAGCATGTATCCAGGCCAGTCAACGGAGACCGACTTTACGGGTAGGAACTTTCAATAAGATCCGCGGTCCCCCTCGAAACGTTGCCGAACCTGCTTCATCTATATATGGAAGTGAATCCAAATCGTGACGTCGGTATGCTCGTTCGCATGGAAACTTACATGATCGTCGAATCGAATTCCGAATTCTTTATCCCGTCCGTAGCCGTTGTCTGTGTCGCCGGCCGCCACCAAAATCCAGTCCCTCATGACTTCAATCTGTAACCTCAACCTTCTTCCTTTATATCGGGAGTCACGCTTCGCCATAACTATCGCAAAGATTTATGAATATTTTCTTTCTCCTTCTCTTTCTCTCTCTTTTTCTCTCGGTACATGTCGATTCACTCTTTCTGCTTAAAGTTCCATACGCAACGTTCCAAAGTTCCGCCAATCCAAATTTCAATCCAGAGCATTTTCTTTTGGACCGAATACGTTTTGAAGTTCCTAAAAGTCATTTTTGTTCCTCATTGCACTTTCCACTTGACTTCCTGCTTGATATTGGGAAAATATTGTAAGAAAGTGCATTCGCGCTCGATTCGATTTTTCTCTGTTTTTTAACTATAATTCTTATGATATAATATGTCGTTAATAATATATAATAATATAGAGTTGAAATAAATTTTATAATAATCTTTAAAGTACCCTGGTAGAGAAATTTTATGCATTTTTTGAGCAGTTACTAAACAGTTACACCAACTTCTGCCACAGTGTAAGTAAGAACAGTAAGTACACTTTGTGTCGGCACATTTGAGAATAATCTTAGAGAATAGGGAAACTGATTGGTGCGTCATGTTGAAAATTGTGCAGAATTGTACAGAACGGTCGCCACTATTTTTAACTGAGTGTACCTACTGTTCTTACTTATACTGTGCTTCTGTCTAGTAACTGAGAAAGAAAACTAGGATCCCTATCAGGATGTAACGCTTTGCTTGCAGTTACTGCATACAAAAGTTGCGTAAAATTTGAATCCAGTTACTGAATAGAAACACAACAAATAATGGATATTAAATTGATTAATAAGCAAGCCAACTGCTCATGAAATGAACAGTTTTGCCCTAGTAATATTTCATATTTTGTAAATGCTTGCTGATTGTAAAATTTTAAGGTTATGAGAGTCATAGTACCAGGAAATTTTTTGTGCATAATGTATTTTGTACTAAAAAAAAAGCATAATATATATTATATACCAAGGATTTTCTATGACTCTTATAACCTTAAAATTTACTCTTACATTCGGATTGCATAAATTATGAAAACTTTTACATCTTCTTTCAAAAAATTTTAAAACAAGAAAGACTAACCTCAATAAAATAATAAATAAAGAACTACTGCTGAATTTCCACAAGATCAAAAATTTTGATGAGTTATTTGGAGAAAGTCGCTAATTATAACTCCTGAAACACAAATAAATGTAATAATCTTTAAGCTGTAAAATATTGACCAATGTGAGTCGAATATGAGGAAAATACTCAACTATGATTGAATTGATTTCTTACAGCTTAAGGCTTATTACATCTATTTTTTGTTGTGTTTAATTCAGGACTAAAAGGTATTCTAATTTTACGTGAATCAATCTGGACCCGATGGACTACTATATAATTTGACCCAATTATTGATTTTTTAAAATTAGAATTTCTTGTTTTGATACCGATTTTGTTTTACTTTAGTTAACAGTACATAACTTGGAATTACCGCAATGCTTGGTAACACGGAAAAAATGATTTTGTTGAAGTATTTGAAAATTTAGATACAAGTAAAATACATAACTTTTATTATTGATTATCAGAATAATTGTATAAGACGTTCTCAAATTGGTTGCTAGAATATCAAAACTTTTTGCATTGTTTATCATGTTCATTACCTACATAATTAATGGTCCAACAAAATGTTTTTTAGATCTGCATCTAGCTAAATATTTAGATGCTTCAGCAAAAACGTGTATGTGCATTTGTTTTGACTGATTTTTTCACATTATATGTACATATATTTCATTCTCAGTTTATTCGCACTATCTATCGTTTGTACTGCGAGGTATATTATGCGATTCCGTTTATTATAAGTTTGTTTATTTTTATAATATTTGGTGTGTGCAACATAGCTGGTTCTGTTTTATTGCACGAATATAATGCGTTATCATTTATAACACATGCGTTTTTTAATTGAAAGATTGTTAATTTGAATATTGAATGTTCATTGTTTATGAATATTTTATTATATATCTTGTGTTCTGAAATTAAATATATTGCCTACCGCTATATACACTTATCATTTTTCTTGTGCTACATTTACTTTTTATTAATTCTAATATACGCACGCATGCACGCACGCAAAGGCAAAATAAATTAACATCTTAAACATTACTACCATTATTTAATCGAATAGATGAATACGGATATAAATTGAATAAATAGTCAGAAAATCTTATAAATTTTCTTTAATATCATAATCTCTGTCATTTAAAAACTTTTTGTTCTACAAGTCGTATAAATGTATAAGCTAACATATAGAATTTATGATTTTTTGATAAATCCGATACTCTATAATCTTGTTTAAATCCTCCGTCTTTATTGCCTTTTGCTTTATAACCGTATTCTTTTATATTTGAATGCTGTAGGTTTGGATTTTTTAAAAATCAATTACATTATAATCATAAATTAGTTTGTTGACGTTATGTGAATTATTTAGTTACATTTTCTTAACACAGATCTTTAATACAATATAAAAATATATTATACATCCATTTTAACGATCTACTTTTTATTATATAGATATAACTTGTATTTTTCATTCGCAAGAATTTTTTCTCCTAATGTTGTAAATTTTTTCGAAAAAAGTTATGATTATTAATTATGATATCAATTTCATTTAGCGTTATCGATAGTGAAGTTATTATTTATGGAGCTTTAAAAATGATGAGCTTGAGGCATTAATTTGTTCTGGATCAGCGCGGACATAATTTTGCTATAACAATGCCGGCACGTACGATATTCATAAGCGCATTTTAATCCATCTCGCTATTAAGTACTAATTAGCTGTTGTGGGCTCTTTTATTATTTAATTACAAAATTTAATACGATTATATCTTGCGTCCGCCATTATTGTGTACAATGTTCAGTTATAAATTGTGTTTGTATGAAAACATACACGTATAGACATTACATTTGTCATTCTTGCTTTTGTTTAAGTATGACAAATAAATGTTACGGAAATTTCAATATTTTTTAGCGTTTTGGTATGACATAGAAAGCACCTTCGAACGAATTTGCTTTTCCTCGTAATTTAAAGCGAGAAGATATTTCGCGTGCGTTTTATGAACGAATCACGTGCTGATCGATCGTATTTGAAGAAAGAAAGACTGGTATTGTGTTCAAGTGTTTCCTCGACTAGTAACGAAAATTTCGTATCTGCTAGAATTTATTAACCCTTATCGTACCATCTACAATTTGGTGCCTCATCCATATCATCAAGGGTCACTTCAAATCTCTTCGTTTTTTTACTTCTTCAAAATAATTTTAAAAATCTCTAAAAATTCACCAACATACTTTCAACACTTTCTAGAATAAATATTGACTCTTTATTTTGGAAAATAATAAAATGTAGTATAATTTATAATTACCGAAAGACTCAAAGAAACTTGCACGAACATGAATCGCTCGGTCACTAGTTTATTAATACGGTAAGGGTTAATATTTCTTCGCTTTCAAGATCTAAAATTATATTAGCCATTTTCGATCGGACATATTTCATATTCAGATATTCATGCGTCATGATCCGGACTGTGTGTCCGACGGTTTGGAAAATATTATAGAATTATATATAAATGGTACATGTAAAAGATTAAACACAAGATGAAAGGCAAACAATAGTCATACTATAATGAATAACATACTGAACTAATAAGAATAAAATATTTAATTTTATAATTAATAATTATAATGTGTATAACATCTAGATATTTACAACGTGGTCGATTAAAAATGCCAGCGATAAATTATGGCAACTAAATAGACATAATTATATTATAAATTATATTATAAATTAATATTAGAAATGTTATCTATCTATATTTCGTTAATGTACAAACTGACGATATTCATCTTTTTGTTTCAGATTAAACGACATAGTGCTATTTGCGATCCAGAGCATTTATATTAGCCTGGAAGCATTAATCATTTCAACATCTCGCCGTCGTAAGTGTGCATTTTGTGTGTTTATAACAACCGTTAACACCAACAGTATGAAATTAAATTAACTTTCGAGTTGGGATCGTGTAATCGCCTGCATGGAAAGAACGATTTTCCTAAAGTATCTAAAAATTTAGATAGTTATAGATTTGAAAATAATTTTGTTGGATTGTCAAAGTATAAATTATATAGAAAACTCAAACATCATGAGTAATATTTTAATACTCAAATCAGTTTGTGTGTCACATAATTATTTTGATAGTCTAACAAAATTTACTTTGGATCTATATTTAGCTTCTTTAGATTCTTCAACAAAATTGTTCTTTTCATGCCTGCGCACGATACATGTACTTGCCTTTTTTTTTATTCAAATTTCTTATTAAAGCTTCGCATACGATGACGTGGTTCCGGTGTAATTTTACGCCGCTGATTCACGATAACACATCGACATTTCGACTATGTGCTAACAGAAACGAAAGCTGATATCATCGATCCGTTACCTAGAAATTTACCTACCAGCTCGTTATCGGTTATTATCGTATGAAGCGAGTACTCGACGCATGATAAATCAATGACTCGCTCGCCTAGATAAGACTCAGCGTATCGGTTACTCCATATATTTGATTCAGCACTCTTATCGTTGTTCCACCACGGATATTGCCACATACGGCGATTAGATGTTGGTCTTGCGTCGTGTTCGAAACATTCGTATCGTGAAATATGAGGTAGAATGATAATTTTCGATACAGGGAATGGTAAAATCATGGTTGACCAAACGTATGTTGAAAACTATTGCATGTGGCATCCCATCCCGGGAAATTTCGCGCCCGTATTTTGGTCAATAATAATAAATCGTGCGCACAACTCTACTGATGAAATATTATATATACTATAAAAGTTTCGATTGTAATACACGAACCGAAGATTTATCTGCTCACTTATTTGACCACGCTTCGCAGATATATCAGATTTTACCAGATTTTGTCACCGAGATGACATTTTGCCGACTGTAAAAAAAACTCGTGCCGAATTCGCGTGCGTATTTTCAGTTTTGCGCTGAGCACGACACCGTTCGAGAGAATACGTATTCCGATTGTTACATTCGCAACAATGTATACCTGGGCGAACTCTGTTATGACACGTACTCGTATTTGTCGTATTTAAAAAAAGATCGATCGAAATCGAGCTCTGCTGAAAGGATCATTTTGTATCAAAATTTCTACAATCCCGTATATGAAGTATGTTCTTTTTTTCTTAGGCAAAATTGTTGGTTAACGATATCAAGGATAAAGTGACGCTTGAGTGGCACTAAATGCATGGAAAAACCGATTTTGCAGTAGATATCTACAAATAGCCACATAAATCTGAAAATAAATTTTATTAGACCATCAAAATAAGAACACTAAAACTGACTGTTAGAATATCAAATTTCTTTGCGGCATTGCTAATAATGCTTGAGTTTTCTACACAAATATTTTGATGGTCCAATAAAATGATTTTTAGATCTGTATCTAAATTTTTGAATGTTTTAGCATTCTTTCTGTGGAAATCTGAACAGAACCAAAGTGCATTTCCAGTCATTCAAAGTCTGGAGTTAGATTTGTGCCATTGTTTCTTTGATTACGTCTCGTGAAGTGCCCGAACGTATTCAACGTACTTATATTAGATTCGGTTGCTATCGTATCGTGAAAATAACAATAAATAATATCAAGTGTATAAATCAGTTTCAAGCAGATGTTTCAATTTCTAAAGCAGCAAGCAAGCAATTTGTTCTACTATATTCGGTGTTGTCAAATAGAGTCGAGATTTGCCTGATGGCAATGATACTAATTCGCAATAATTGACATCAATTAGGGAGATATTTTGATGAAAGATACACGATTGACGTTAGTCGTGCCATCTTTTCTGAGAGGTATAGAAATTTCGGACGCAGTGACATGAGAACGCGATAACATACATTCATTCGTAGATGCGCGTACGCATCATATTTAGCATTAAATGTGGGTACGCTGTATGAATACCTAAATATCCTTTACTCATTTATCTTTATGTTCGTTCCCAATACAGAAAACTCGTACAGATTTCGCGGGCTTTGTAGGAACTGTCGGCATGTCACGCGGCAAATTGTTTAAAATTCTGCGCTCGGTTGGGCACTGCTGAATTCAAAAAGCCGCCGCTGTAAATTGCCCGGACGCACGCAGCCCGTGTACGGGCGGCCAGTTGTCGGTCGCCCTGTATGTCCAGAAAATATCGCCACTCCGGAATATTTTGGGATTGCGTACTCGCGCACGAGACGAGATGAGAGACCGACCGACGCGACGGGACGAGTCCCCGGGCTCGCCCGTCCCAGTCGTCGTCGACGCGCGCTGGTTGCAGCAATTCGGCGTATCCTGAAACTTGGCTGTCTAAATTTTACTAGCACGGCCGCGCCCGGAATGCATGCTCTCGCGTTGTGCCTTCGGCTGGAATACTCACATCGTCTATCAGAGGCCGTGCCTTGTGTACATAATGTAATTTGCAGGACAAATTCACATCTCAAACGGATAGATGTGGGACGGATGCAAACGCAATTTCACATTGCTATTCCATGTCTGAAATCCGGGTATGTTTTGAGTTAATTAATTCATATGACACTCTGGACATTCGATTTGTTTCATCGAATTTGTATCTTTGCTGATCGCCAAATCGGATTATTCTCGACGTTTGTCTCATTTTCTTGGATACTGTAACATTCGCGGCTGATAATTTATGATGATTCATGCCGCATAAGCTTCTAATAGACTTAACATTGTGCCATAGATATAAAGCGGATTTAGGACGAGTTTAGAGTTTGAAAAGATATTCAACGCAAAGCCAGAATCCCACGGGATTTAATACTAGCGCGCCGGTTGATTACTTTCTCAGACATTCTTAAAGTCTTTCTCTGCTGTGGCGCAAACTTAACTTTATTATCAAATACGGCCAATGTAAGGAATAAAATCAAAGTTAGTGGCATGTTGGTACAACAAATTTGGTTTGAAGCTCGAGTAATAATATAATATGTTGATGTTTTCTTTGTTCATTACTTTCTCAGACACTCTTAAAGTTCTTCTTTGCTGTGACGCACACACTTAACTTCATTATACGGAAAGAACAATTTTGCTAAAATTTAATTAGATACAGATTTGGAAATAATGTTATTAGACAATAAAAATAGTTGTACATAGAAAACTTAAACAATGCTGCAAACAATTTTGATATTCTAGCAATCAGTTTTCATAATTGTTTTGTTGATCCAACAAAATTTTCAGATGTATATTTAGTTAAGTTTTTCGATATTTCAGCAAAACTGTTCTTTTCATGTATCAAATATGGCCAACAAAAAATTAAATCTAAAGTTAGTGGTATTTTGGTGTAACAAATTTCATTCAAAGCTCGAGTAATAACATGTCCAAGTTCTCTTGTTAGAATAACGATATTTCGTTAATTAGATTTAACGTTATTATTGCACACACATTCGAAATATATACATATATATATATAGTATACAACGTAACAGTGCAGTATAATAATTTTGAATAATATAATCAGAATGCGATGCGCGGGCATCACAGCGTACGTTACATTGCGAGAAATTTATACTCTAAGATTAATTGGAGATAACTTTGTGCCAGTAAAACAATTTCAGCACTGAGATTCTGTAACTCTTAACGACAATGTCATTATATAGTTGTTGCATAGCTTTTTTACTATATATGTATAATACTTGTACAACAATAATGTAATAATATTAACACTTGTTAAGAGTTACAGAATTTCAGTGCTGGTTAATCCACCCTTCTAGTATTTATCATAAATCCTTGAAATTTGCAGCTAAATACAGGTCCGTATTTCGCAAGTTGATTACTATTCTAATTTTTCGAGATTTCCCATACTTTACTCTCGACTTTGCTTAATTATCACACTAAGAAAAAAATGATATTTGTGTCTGTAATTCTATGATAAATTAATTATAGTTAGGGGCACCATTTTTACAGTTGTTATTGCTCTAATATTAGTAATAACAATTATATCTTTAGTTCTGCATAGAAAAATATATTTATAAGTCGATATCGAAAATGACTATAAATTATAGTTATTTGCAGTTATATATTTTCTGATGAATGTAAAACTACAAATATAATTATTATCACTAACATTTTAGCAGTAATAACTGTAGAAATGGAGTCTTTAACCACGATTTTACCATGCAATTATAATTACAGATACTAAGAAGAACTTTTCTCCCAATGTAAGATATTCGGTTATTATTCGGGAGAAGATTATTCCATGAGAGATTATTCCGCAAGTTTCAATCTAGATAGAGATCAACGAATTCATGAATAAGCGGAAAGTACGGGCAAACAACTGAACACACAACTTATAAAATAATGGGCGTACGGACGCGTGAAGTCGTGGTGCCGATTTCGAAAGAGTCGTCGACGTCGGCGTCGGCGTTGGCGTCGGTGTCGGGACGACACACCGTATCCCCTCGGAATACCCGGCTGCAACAAATCGCCTAATCAGGTGGATATATGACGGATGGAGAGGTGAAATTGGTTCCTGGCCGCGAGTAAATCTCACGTGTGTCAAGATGGGTAGAAGGATGACGGGGGGGAAAGCCCGGGAGAAAGAAGGACGCCAGATCGATTTCCTGCGGGATTTATGCCACTATTTTTTATCCGACCAGTTCGCGAAGACGTCGTACACTGCGTTACGGTGCCGGGGATACTGTCTCTTGGCGTGCCGTTTTTCAGAGCCTGCGTCTCCGTTTCACTGCGCTTTTGGCACGCGGCTCGAATACTCCACGACATTAATGCGACGGAGAACATCGTCGAAAGTTTTAATCAATCCGCTCCGATGACTCTTGGAATTCGGCCACGCGTATAATTCCGAAACGAAACTTTGCTGCCCGAAATGGACTTTGCAGTGCGAATGAAAAAATGGCTGATTGAGTTGCCAACGTTTGCAGAGCCGCACACTAGCCTTTGTGTGCGCGGCTCATTTTAACGGCAGGCACCGTATTTCCAACATCAGCGTGCGCGCGCGAATGAAGGTTGATGCAATTAACCTTCGTGCATAAGATCGCGTGAGTTTTTAATGTGATTCTCATGCTACGCGTTAGTTTCCCCATTGAAGTTACGGTGGTTTTCACCCTGCCGCGCAACATTCCGAGGCACGCATTAGTCGAGAAAACTTTACTTTATACTTGCTCGGTCGTTTTATTCTCTCGACACAGTTGCAGTTTTATTGTAGTATTAGAGAAAATTTTGAGTTACGGTACTTCTTTATTCACATATTTGCTCTTTAAACTTTGCTTCTGCCTGTATCTATAATAATCTTTTCTAGTATTTTTTATTCGTCTGTTGACCAAGTATTAAGATAATAATCTAAACTATTCTTCCACGGAAAGAACGTATTTTGATGAAATACTTAAAAATTCAAGCAGATACAGAACTGCAAATAATTTTGTTAGACCGTCAAAATAATTATGCAGAAAATTCGAGCAATGTCGTAAAAAGCGTTTTACATTCAAAAGCAATTTGGTAAAAGCAACATTCTTGTAATTAGCTTAACCATCCTATGTATAATCATTATTTCGATAATCCAATAAAATTATTGTTAAATGTTTTTAGTTATTTTAAAGTACTTAGCAATTTCTAAATACTTCAGTAAAACCGTTCTTTTCCTATAATTGAAATTATTTAAAAATAAGCGCTGAAAGAATTACTTACCATTGGAAAGTTGGAGCTGTTGAATTTATCTTAACATGTGCATTTTTCTTCTGAAAAGCTCGAACACATTCGCTCGAATACACTCGATATTCGCGACAATTGGTTTTCCTTCGTTTCTCGTCCACGGTAATCGGATTTACGTAGCGAACGTAGTTATCCCGATAACGTTGTATAATAATCGGGACGGTCGATGGTGTTACATAATATGACTGGATCGAGGACGATTAATGAACGGCAAGTTGGTGTCGCATGTTCGGATATATAATTTCGGCTCGAAATCGCGAGCGGAAACGGTGCTAACAGAGGAAATGCTCTCCACGAAAGCGCGGAGGACGCGATTTATCACTCATCGATGAAAACGGCTGTGTGACGGTACGATGCCGTGGCGCCGTATAATTGCGTGTATATTCAGCAGACCCCCGTGGCTATAAACGATCGCCGCTTTGAATCATCGATCGTACGCATCCTCATTTTCCGCACGATTTTAGATTACCATTCGGCGGAGTTTACGGTCCGTCAATAACTGCGGACGGTGATATTGGAAATTCTCGGTGACGAACGTTATTGCGCCATCGCTCGCTGTTCACCGCTTCACCCCTTGCCGTTACTCCGCACCATCAGGATACCCCTCGTTTTCCCTGTCTCTCGTTCTCGCCTTGTCCCTGCCGTTCTCGCTTCAGGTACACCCTCGTCGCGCTCGAGATATCGGACTCGAAGTGTCTTCAATGCAGAAGTTCACGCGGTACTTTATCGGAGTCCCACGTAAATTCTCCTTACAGTCCGATATTCACTCTCTTGTATCGCGCTTAAGTAGCATTACCTGCCGCTATAGTGCTGCTGCTATCCCTCGTTTCAGGTCGTATTCTCTTTTCGCTTTCTCGTTTTTTTCTTTCCTTTATTTCCTTTTTTTCCGGTTTCGCGGCCGTTGCTGCAAGTTTATGATTCACACTTGCAACGAAAAAATCGCGTTATCTCGGAGAACATGAGCGAAATCCCGCCAACGTGATTCTTTTTCCTTCGCGGAGATTACAGCGAGTCACTCTTATGCGCGAACGTGCGACATACATTAATCTTCGTGGAACGATACACTGCACTGAAGGAAAAGATCAAAGGTTAAAAAAATTGTTTGCTCATCCTGGAAGGGAACAAACTTTTCTCTCTTGTCACACATACATATGTGGCGTTAATGATTTTAAAGTGCCAGAGAACGTGCACCGAACACATAAAATTGTGAACGTCGATAACAGGATCGTGCGCTATGTCACATAAATGTGTGTGACACAGTTTAGTTATATATTTCTATTTCTCATATATCGTTAAAAATATTGATATTTTAGTATTTCCAATATTCTATTTTTTAATGAATATAGTCATATTTTTTATCAGTTAATAATTTTTTCTGCAGATATTATTTTTGTTACTACCATATATTTTAATGAAAGTCGACGGTATTCGAGATACCGACGCCATGTTGAAAAATTGAGATTTCAACGCGAAATGTATGCTCCTTAAATACCAAGCTCTTTTCTCGCCAGGCGGCTGCTCTTAACGCTTGCAACGGGTGCTTGATAAAGCACCTATGTATTTTACCCTAACACGTGTATCGACTTTCGCGCGAGATAATGGAGAATGGAAGTCGAGAAACAATGGCGAGCGTTTTCGAACGTAACCGTTTCATTTAATTGCCTCCATTTCGTTTAACGATCGATACGAGTCAGGGTGATGTTTTGAGTGGCTACTCACAGCTGGCTCCTCAGCGAAATTGTTTTCGTGGCATAAATTGCAATGACTATTATCTAATCGCTGATATTAATGGACGAACAGCAATGACCTTTTTCTCGCTGTAATATATGTTCGCGAATGAAAAGATCGTTTTTTTTAAATAAAATGTCTTAGAGATTATGGGCGTATTTAGGGGAAGTTTGTGGAGTTTAAAAATTCTTTCGAAATTTTTTATTTATTTTTAATTATAAAAAAATACAACTTTACTGTTGTTTAAATATATTTTTTATTATCATATAACAATTTTTTTCTCCATTATAACTATGTAATTTTTGGAACTTTCGTTACATAGAACTTTGACATTATCCAATATATAATTATCGCAAAACAATTTTTTTTAATCGAAAAACAAAATATGCGATGAAATGTTGACGAATATTTTGTTGGATCAAATTAAGGCGACACCCTCAAAATTGCTGTTTATATGATAGGTATAACAGAATTGTTAAAAGCCCTCTTCAAAAAAAAAATCCTGGATACACTCGTGTCATCATAAAGTACTTGTAAACGGATTTTTGTAAAGTTTTTCAGCACTTAAAAATTTCAATATAGTTGACAAAATTCTGGCTTTTTCTCAAGTTTTGGAGCTGCGCAAGGACATTACTCGTCGTAAAATTTTAATTTTGTATATTACCGCGTTTTAGCTAAATAACTCTTCATTTTCGTTAATAACTTCTGCATAACTTGGTTGGAACTTCTTTTGGTTAAGTTCTTTATTATTACAGTCAGTAAACTCTATTCGTGATGTGCGCGCGGTTGCTGTTGTTAACTTCTGAGAATATTAATCGACTTTGTCTCCGCTTTAACTCGTCTACTAGGTACTTTATCCCTACATAACCATTGCTTATCATCGGACATAACGACTTATTCCTCGAAGGCTCATCGACGTCCATACATCTTGTTATCGTCGAACCCATTGGGATAACCTGTCATCTGCGGAATCGATCCTCGTATCGATGACGATGCAATGTTTATAACTGGTAATACGAGAAGATGATACCCTTTGTATTGTAAACGACGCGCTCTATTGCATCGCCAAATATCTATATAATTTCAAGCCGACTCTTCGCTTTCTATTTTTTACTGATATAATATTGTTTCTATCTACGACGAGCAAAGAATGTTAGCAAGTTTTCTTTGATAACTTTGCATGTCGCTCTGTGAGCACTTTTACGTACTTTTATGATAAGAGAGAAACGGATCAGCAAAGAAATACTATGGGAGTCCAGTTCTCTTTTTCAAACCTTTCTATTCAAGATTTATCAGATATATCTTTTGAGCCATGTATGATTTGTTATAAAACTAGGTTTTGAATTATAATTTAAATATCTCTGTGGAGCTTCATTTGCGCATTAAATTTACCTTAAAAACGATATGATAAATTTTACGCGGACGGAGTGCATTTATGTGACAGTCGACTAAAAGAGAACGTTTTGCAGCGATATTGCACGGATTAAAGTTTCTCATATTCCGCGTTATTATGCAAAACTGCTCTTATGTTTCTTCTGTCAAGTTAATTGAAGAGGTAGCAGTATCTATAAAACAATATCACAGTACTTCTTATTAAAGTAACTGTTTTGTAGACATTTATTGTAAAAGTGAGAGCCGCCGATTGTTTTGTTTTACAAGAGGACGGAAGAATAAGAATGTTCGAAATCCGAGTTGAGACCCAATTATTTGTAAAGTAACATAAAAGAAATGTTAAAATATTTAAAATTGAAATAGGATGCCGAGAACACGGTTAACGAGATCTTCCAAATTGAATGTCTGTTCCTTTTCAAATAAACAGTACTTTGCCATGTCTACATTTTATTGCGATCTTCGTAACATACGTCAAGTAGGATATTCGAGGAGCGCGACTTGTTACAGATGGATGGAATTTTACTCAAGTTTCGTAGATGCCTGTCCTTCGTTCCTCTGACGCCTGTCGTAAATTTCCCGGTCGCTTGGGATCTTCGTTAGGGATTTGGTAGGGCAACGCGGTTTGAATTTCGGAACTGTTCGATGCGCCAAATTTCGAAGCGCCAAGACAAAGAACGAAGTTACAAGGGGAATAAATATTGTAATCCAGTCGATATATTGCAACACGACATGCATATTCACATACTTCAAAATCCACTATGTGCGAAATAAAGCTTACCGATTGCATATTTCCCAGTCGGGATGGCACAATTCTGACGTAAAATCTTTATTATAAAGAAAGAAATTTCACGTTTGAACGAGAAAGCTGAGATTTGTCGCTTGTGCCCTTTAATTGCTGGAAGGCGAAAAAAGAGGAATTATCTGGTATTACATACCGGCAGTGAAATTGCGTTCTCTCTCTCCGTTAGGCAACTACTGCCATTTAAACTCAGTTTCGGTACATAGTGTCCTATTCAAGTAATAATTTCGCATTCAGGCAATTAGCCGCGCTCTGCTAAAATAATATGCGCAATTAAGTAAGGATGAACCTCTTTAGAGTTGGAGGGACTCTCGTTTAGAAAATAATGTCGACGCAGTAAGATTTATCGTTACCTATGCGACGCGACTACCGCATACGCTGGGTTATTCCAATTACAACGTTGTAATTCGCTTATCTTTAACATTTATAGGGTGTCGTAATAATTCACTATTTGTCGTATGTCTACGTACATTAACCTGTGCTTGCGGATACGATAGAATAATACGATGAGCAGTAATAAATAATGGGTCCGCAAACGTAAATAATTTAGAGCGCAATAAGCGCATGCTAGAATAGGCAGACAACAGAACATACATTTATCGAAATAATTTATACGTGCATAACGCGATGGTATGTTTATAGTTTATGTGTTATACCGATGTTATACTACGCATCAACCTATAATACATTGGAGGTTGACATTGCGTTGTGTGATTGCGCTTTGGACTAATTTGGCATTGACCAATAATTATAAAACTGATTAAGCTCTAATAATCGAATCTTAATCGCCCATATTCAATCATGATATAATTCAGTGCGTAATCTGAACGGATTGTAAAATTATTTGCTTTAGACATCCCTGAATTATTATTTTTTAATTGAATATTATTAGAGACATGAATAATTGAAGAAGTTGCTACAAAATGGGTTAACCTACATTTTGTAAAAAAAAAACAGAAAAAATAAACTGTAAAGTTAAAGTGATGGAAAAAAAAACATTTATTTGCACGTGCTATAAAAAGTTTTAGCACATGTCTGAAAAGTTTACGGGTTGCAGATCGTAAATAAGAAATAAGTATTACGAGAAAAATAAAAATTTTCTGCAGATGGTTACATTACTGACAGATAGAAAAAAATATGAATTACTACATAAAATATAACAGCGATAACAATGGACTAACACAACTTTTTTTGGACAAATAGAGGACTCATCCAGTTATGGGTTAGTCTATTGTTGCAGCAATTGTTGAATAGCTTAAATATAACGAAAGTATTCATTTGTTGTATATTAATGTATGATTTGTAAATGGCCATTGATACAAATTTAATTATCAGCCGCGATAACTTTTTAAGTGTTCTCTTGTTACTCGTCGCGCGTGTCGACGTGACGCCTTTTGCGCGATAACAGCTTTTACATAAAGACAATAGCTGATCTCCATCCCAGCGGAGAATCTGTATCTCTCGGTGCGTCGGCGCAAATTGGTTTCCTCGAAGAAGTAATTTCGAGTAGCAAAGTGGACCGATGTCCCCGCGGAACAGTACTTAATGAAGTGCAATGTACGCGAGAAGAACAAGTCACGACAACAGTGGCTAAAAAGAGAGAGAAACTACAACGAGAAACAAGCAATAACAATTGCGGATAAGGAGCCAGCCGTGAATCCTTTGTTGATAAGAAGTTTGGCGACTTGCTGATTTTTACCACGTTGCTACGATCCATTCGCAGCTCTTCGAGCATGTGAGAGCATGCCTCGAAGTGGTGTGTCCGAAAGACGTCTTTTCTAGGGCCACTACCGCAATATCTGCCTCACATATTTGAAGCACATGCAAACGGGAGTTCGATCGTGGCGCTCACACACACTCGGAACAGTTACTCTCGAGCGACCATAGCCGAGGAAACCGAGAAATATTTTTCCTGAACGTGACAGCTCGGGTATCCGGGGCTGATCGTTCGGTGCTTATGTAGCGGTTCTTCGTCAGCTGTGCACCTCCGTTGCCAGCGCTTCCTCGCTTCTGCTTTCCATATCTCTCGTCCGGATCACCAATACGCTAAAGTTACATACACCCTTATACTTTCGTTTAAGTCGGAGTGGTGAACTATCTTTTTCGTGAAGAAAAGAAGATTGCGATATCGTTCGGAACATTTATCAGAAAAAAAGTCTTGGGAAAGAAGATAAATTTCTAGACGCTAAAGGGTAGTTTCGTAACTTTTTACTAGAGTGATAATTAAGATCCTTTCTTAGAACATATAGATCCGTACATATTTCACTTTTATCGATAAATCTTACGCATATAATTTACATTGTATACTATAAAATTATAGAAATAAATATGTGTTCGATAAATTATCGATAAAAGTAAGGTGTGTACGAATCTATGTGTTCTAAGAAACAATATCTTATAATTATTGTTTTGACGATTAATTGCGAAACTATTCTATTTAGCGCATATAAATTTATTTTATTCTCTTTATTGATAAAAGTGAGATGTGAATACGGATCACAATTTTGTGTAATTTAATTAGGATCTGTTTAGAAGTAGAAATGAATTCAAAAACGTTTAAAAATTGAATGATTTTTGACGTTTTACTAAATAGACAACATTATTTAAAAATGCACACTTATCGATAAAAGTGAGATGTAAATATATTGGAAAGAGTCCAATTGCATTAATTTTAGTTGAAAATGGTCAAATCAGATTTTTCTGGTTTAATTTATTAAATTCTAGCTGAGGTAACCAGAATTCTGATCGATATGATCTGATTCTTCTTGTTTGCTCATTTTCAACTAGAAATTTTTTCAGTGTGCGCATCGAGGTAGGCATAATATCTAATTGACAGTTTTTATAATTTAATTAGAATCTATTTTAAGATAGAAATGAGTTTTGACAATTGATTTAAAAATTTAACGACTTTCGATAATATTTTGCTAAATACAAAATAGAAACGTATGAAAATTATAACAGCAAGTCAAATATAACCAGTCTATAAATTAAACTTTTTAGTTGTTTTTAATTTTGTGTATTAAGTACGGCGCCGTATTTAGTATACTCTCATTATAGCCTAATTTTAAATTTTTTTACAAAATAGAAAACAGCATTTAAGCATACGAATTTATTGATAAAATGAGATGTGAATACGCGGATCATAATATCTAATCGAAAATGTTTGTAATTTAATTAGAATTTGTTCAGAGGTAGAAATAAGTTTAAAATCAGTTTAAAAATTTAATATTTTCTTATAATGTTTTACTGAATGCAGAATAGGCAACGTTGAGGGCAACATCGTTTAAGTACCGTTACGATTGCGAATAGTACGCCTACGCTTGATCACGTTTGCGAAAATTTTTGTTCAAGAACGACTTAAAGCTGTTCAAACCGGTCTGTGAACAAAAACGTCCGTCATGCATGACTCAGCGTCGAAAGAACGGGACGAGTTCCTGTAGCGGAAATAGCCGGCACAAACGCCGACGTTGAATCATTACCTAGTAATCAAGACTTAAGAGACTCGTATGAACGTGATAAACATGCTATTTCTAAATTAAATGATTACCGCTTATTAGGCACGAGTTCATAATAATTGTTCTTCTACACGCTACTGTCTGCTGCCTATCTTCTTTGTCACCTCTTCTTTCTTGTCCTCCGTGCATCCATTTGGCATTTTTCCAATTGCGAATCTCACGAACGCATATGGAGACCACGATGTAGATTGGAATACCGTGAAGAAAAAGTACCACACGATATATGTATTCGAGTGCGATTCCGATTCTCACACTCGTTTCTCTTAATCCTAGAAATGCACAATGACTCTTATACCAGACATCCCCTCACCATTTGTCATTTTGCTGGAACTGTCTACCGACGGAAAATATCGTGCATTCTTAAACATAAAAGTTTCTTATGCTTAATTACTTTATGCTCTCAGACATTTACGGAAACTCCCTAAAAGAATAGATATATCACCGAAATTGCTTTGACGTTGGAAAAAAAGTATTTATGGTATAACGAAAGAAATACGTGGATAAATTAGCACCTTGCAAGTAAAGTATACAAAGATGTACTTGTGATTTTTATAAGAGGGTATCGTAAACTTTTTTTTAGAAATTAATTTTTGTGATAATCTTAATAAAAAGAATTATAATAAAAAAAAATCGATTTTTCCAAGTCTTAGACTGTAATCTGTGGTTCTAAAAGATTAATGTTTCTTTTTTTACATTTTAAAGTTTTTCAAGTTAGAGATTTTAAAAATAAATTTATAAAAAGTTTCGTTTACATAATATAGAAATTAATAAACGTTTAGCCATACCAAAGTGTAGATATTTAGTAAATATGTATAAAAGTGTAGAGAAAAACGTGCAGTTTTCTTTAAAAAAATTCCCCAAAATAGACTATTTTTACCTTCTAGATTAGAATATATATATATATATATATATATATATATATACTTGTGACATAAAATTATTTAATTAAAAGATTATTGATGCATTGCATCCCTCCACTGAGAAAGGTTTTTGATCGAAAAATAGACGAACCAGAACCTTCTGGTTATATTAAGAATATCAAAATTCTAGTTATCTCAACTCAAATTATAATAGGTTGAACCAAATAATTCTGGTTAGTCTATTTTCAATTAGAATTCCAATTAATATAACCAGACTCTTTTTTCAGTGTCTAATCTTCTGGATAAGGAACTATAAATATACGTTTTATATGATCGTTTTTTTATTGATATAGGAAGTTTTTTTTATTCGATATAGAAAATGAGAATGTGCACTAGCGCGTACGAACATTATAAAAGATAAACGAAAAATTGTGTACGATCACATAGTAAATCACCAGCGCATTGGTTTGTGCTACTGGTTTGTATCGTACTGTGAGAGGTCGTTAATCATCATATGTCCACGAGGTATTGCACGAATTTTTCGTTTTAAAAAGGTAACAAAAGAAAGGATAGGTGAAAGAGAGGAAGCACTATCTCTTGGGTATCTACAATTCCTTCTTAATTATGAAACGCCTGTCGGTTTCTTTCAGTGAGTCGCTCATTTACACCGGTCGAAGCTGGTGAGCAAGTTCCGAACTGGGAGTTATGCACCATTTTCTGGTACCAGTAGGACCGTAATTTTCTTTCTTCCCTCTTTTACGCTTACTCGTTCAGCATATCGGACGTCGAAGTTTTAATGAATTGGAAGAAAGAGTTTACAAAGCCGTAAGATTAATACCGTTGTCTTGAATTTTAAAGCGGGTAGTGACGTAACAGCTTCCATCATTTATAGCTGTTTCCATGATCGCCAAGTGGTAACTTCTTCGAGTTACTATAGTATAGTTAGTTTTGTTGAATATTCAAATCACTTACTAAGTAGATTGTCCATTCGATACCGATCTGTGGGAATTCTCCGAAATTTTTAAGATTGGAATATTTAAAATATGTATGATAAAGTGATTTTTTTTCTGTCCCGAAATATATTTAACGATTTAATTAATCTTAGCTGTTTAACAATTCACGCACAATTAATCTTAATTCTAATTTATCTTTAACTTCTTAAAAGTGGATATTGTGAATACGGTAAATAGTCATGAATGTGCAACTTATTTTAGGAGTGCGTTTGGGGAGATGCTATTAGAGCACTATTTGTATCAATTTATCCTTATTTTACATCTAATGAATGATGAATAGAATAACACAAATAGCGCTAATAGAATCTCCTAAATACTGTTTCTTTACTTCAAAAATAACACATCTCAAAAACGTGATTTTCGAGTTATATTATATCACCATGAATGAGTTACACATGAATAACGATATGAGTAATCGCAACGTGTGTGTAATCACATGAGTAATCACATGAATGAGTAAACATTATCCCATCAATTATTAATAGTGAACTGATTTAACTTTGTGAAAAATTGTCAAAATTACAACTCAATAAAGGTTTAAACAAATTGTTGCAATCGATATAAATGTAATTGATGTAAAAACATTATAGGTGTAAAAAATAAAACTGCATATTTCCTGATCATATTGTTAGCTTCTGTTAAAAAGAATTGAATAAATCAGCATGTCTCTTCAATTCTACAATATCTCTTTTTAATTTGATATGTGATAGAGAGAGAGAGATATATGCTTTAAGCTATCTCACTCTTTAAAATCGATAGTGACAGCTTCATAGAAACGTGCAGTTTATTCTTGTTACATCTATACAATTTAAGATGCTTTTTTTTTAAGGATTGTAAAAATAATAAACATGTGATTAGATTAAGAACAAATTAATGAATTTTCTATCAAGTTAAAAAATAATTTCTCTGGGAAACTTAATTTTTTCAATTGTGTTACTTTTAAAATAAAAGCGCGAATTATGTAAAATATATAACTTAGAAAATATATAATTTATTTTTGTTCAAAAAAATTTTTTTTAATTTATCTTCTTTAAAAGTAGATATTGTGAATGCAGTAAAGGATAGTAACGAATACAATTTATTACTAGAATACATAGATATGGAATATACAATCACAGCTGAGATGTCAGCTTTCAATCTTTTTCGTAAGAAAGATTTTGTAACCGATACGTCTCTTTCTTTCTTTCTCTATTTATCTATCTTTTTTCTCTAAAAAATTCTCTAATTCTTTCGATATTGCAACGTCTCGATAATTATAAAAATAAATGTTGAATATAAATTTTTATTAAATGATATTGTATTTTTAATTCCTCCTATTTTCAGACTTGATTTAATTTTGTATCATGCAGAGATAAAAATATAACCGATGTTCCTTCACCATTCTCATTCATTTTGTATCCGATAATTTCAATCATGGGCAGTCTGTGTATACGTTTGGGGATGCACTCCAATCACCTATTTTCTTTCTATTTATCTATCTTTTTTTTCTCAAAAATTCTCTAATTCTTTCGATATTGCAACGTCTTGATAGTTATAAAAATAGATGTTGAATATAAACTTTTATTAAATGATATTGTATTTTTAATTCTTCCTATTTTCAAGACTTGATTTAATTTTGTATCATTGTAGAGATAAAAATATAACCGATGTCTCTTCACCGTTCTCGTTCATTTTGTATCCGATAATTTCAATCATGGGCAGTCTGTGTATAGCTTTGGGGATGCACTCCAATCACCTATATTCCCCTTGAGTGTAACATTTCGAACGGAGGGGATGGAACCAGCTGCCTCTGTGCATTTCTAGTAATCCCGTAAGGAAGGACCATGTACAAACCCCTGAGATCAGTAGCGTGTACACGTTCGTGAGTTACGGTGCACGCGATAATTGACTTACATTACAATGCAAATTACCGCCGTCACGTCACAGTGTAAAATACCATTCCAATTCTTACGCTAGCTACTTTTCATGCATTCAACTACAGCCGTTGCAATTAAGGCTTGTGCAACAGAAGTATTGCGTCCAGATTCCGCGCATTGCAAGTTTCCAAGTTTTTTCATTGAAAATAACCGTCTCGTTACTTCACTCGCTAAATCGTACATTTAATGAAATGCACTGATGCAGGATTATCGATGGAAAACGCGCACGATATTGCGTGTAAGTAGACGTGCGATGATTTACCGCCAACGCCGGCGCTTATTCACAGTTGCGTCATATTCGAAAGTGTTTAATTGGCTCGCGTGTCTAATGTATAATCGTGCCAAATTTTACGCCGCTTTAGCCGTCTATCTGCTCTCAGATTTTCCTTCCTTACGTACCAGCCCCGTGCAAGCGCGTGATCTACTTGAAAATGAGCTTCGTATACTGAAAAATATCGGTGTATTTAGTGAGCCTTGAACGTTCCCTCGGCTTTGCAGCACCCGATCGATACAATTAAATCCAGCCACGATAGATCTGCCCGTCATGAAATAAAACTCTTTGGCAATAGGTTGGTAAATCGTTTCTGCTCCATTTTTTCCCCATTATATAGAGGCTCGAGGCGAAAGAGTGAATAAATTCGAAATCCCAAGTGTTTTCGCAATTCGTTAAAAATTCTATACACAGATCGGCGATTAACACCCGCAATAATATACGAAAATTCTGCAAGTACGAAATAATGCAAAAGAGATATTGGATCCCAGGAGAAATCTGTGCATGCATCGTTAATGATCCGTGTCTGTTGTGCTTTACCTGCCGGAAAGTTAGGTACTCTTTCAGCCTGACATTGCGTCTCGAGTTCGTGGATACGGCGAATCTTGCGGTATATCTGCCGAGTAATATTTTATGTGACCCCGCTAGGAAATCACGGACGAGTTGAAGGCAATTTTCTTCGCGCGGTACCTGCAATTTTATTTCCTGATTGACATGGATTCTCCTATTCATGAAAACTAATACGTTAATCTTTGTTCTTAAACTTTTGTTCTTTTAAATGTAAATGGAGTGGAAATACTTGATGTATAATTTTATATTTATTTATTACAATAATCTTACGATTGAATTTATTTTGCAAATATTAACTTATTATAATTCTTTAACAATAGTAATTAAACAATTATCACACAGCTTTTGGATATTCTCTTGAATATATTTCTATAAATAAAATTCTATTATTTTAAAGCGGATTACTGGTAAAACTTTTATTACATATATTTGAAAGGTTAATATCGAGTTAAACAGGAAATACTATACCAGAAGGAATAAAGCTTTACTTCTTTATTCACGTTAACTAATATCTCCATTTATTTGTAGTTGCAGCATACATTATTCTAAGTAAGCAGAGACTATGTTCTGCAATCTTCAACTTTACAATTTCCAAGTTTCGGTCTTACAATAGTGTTTCTGACATACAATAATTCATTACCATGCTAGTCGTAATTTTCTCGAATTTTAGCATGAAATACAGAATAACGAAAACCATAACTTCGTACGTTTAGTATTTCGCCGCACCGAAAATTTTAATAATAAGAATATAATAGAATAATTATATAATAAAATTTCTCATGATTTGATTTTAATTCACTTTATTAATTTAAAATTTCTTAAGAAATTAAATTTGAGCCCGATTAATTAATAAATTAATAAATTCACTTAATTAATAAATTTATTTTAAGTAGGAATTAACCTTTAGCTCCTACTTAAAATAAATTTATTAATTAAGTGAATTTATTAATTTACTTTTGAATATTTGTGAATAAATTTTGAGTTTATGAACATTAAACCCGACTAGATATCCGTTTAATAATCGGGTAAAATTCAGATACCCACTTCTCAGTCCTATTGCTCGTGACCGAGCGTGGTGACTTCTCTCATACATATGCCTGTGCGCATGCTGGTTATCATATGGGACTTACAGTTTTAGTCGATTCCGAATGACGAAATTTGGTTAGAGAAGTGCTCTTGGCAAAGATATTCTCGGTGGGTTGCCGCCGTTGCCATCCGAGAGAAATCGGATACCTACATATATTTCATATTAAAATAATTTTAAATTTAAAAAATATATCGGAAAGGGAAATTTTTAGTTTAGTATATTTACACACACACACACACGCGCGCGCGCGCACGCATGCACGCACGTATGTACAAATGTTCACATGCATATATAAGAGGCGCATAAATCCGACAGTACTGAACTTTATTAACCTATATATCTCAGAAAAAGTACCTACTTGATTAAAACGAGTTTTATTGTTTGAATTTCGATCTCGATTTAATAGCTTCTTCATATCTGTGTTTAACGTCAAGTGGGATATCATCGTTAGATGCATTTGTTAAAACTCTACAGCTTTTGTTAAAACCCTACAACTAACATTTTTCTCTCGAATGTCTTGTTTTCAAGATATTTTACAAGTCCGATACTTTTTACTCGCCCTGCAGAAAAATAGGGAGAATTATTTAAAACGTCGACCGTTAGGCGGACTGTTGGTAGAATAAGTCTGTAAACAGTTTTGAAGATTAAGAAATAATAGGGAACCATTTACAACTGTAGCATGCGAAATTCCATGATGGGTACCCCGGATATTTTGGGTATTGACGTAACATGTAACTTCCGGGTATTGACATAAGGGTTAATGTCAATTACCAAGTAAATTAGCCGTCTAATTTATGCTTGTGTATTAATAACATGTAAATTAATGCGTATTAATAAAAGTTTTTTTCATGACCAGTAGAATTTAACAAGTTTAGAATTCAACAAGTTTTTGGTATACAAAGCATTTGTATAGACACATCAAGGCTGCGTTCGGGGAGTACGCTATCAACGCTATTTGTGTTATACTATCCTTGTTTCACGTTTAATGGACGATGAAGATAGAATGACACAAATAGTGCTAATAGCGTACACGCTATCAACGCTATTTGTGTTATACCCCGAGCAGAAATGAATCTAACCAATCTGATTTACCATCTAGGCACTAGACAGTATTAACACCCTCGAACGCAGCCCTAGTGTCCCGTTTGTATAAAAAACACCGTTATATATCTCATAAACATTCGACAACAACATCGAATGGCATAGAATGACAATATCACTAGGGATAGAGCAGATGCCGGACGATACAATGTAATCGTGAAGAGACAAACTGGGAGCGTTACGCTCGTTTGCCTTGAAGTACATCGCATCGGTAGATTCGCAAACGTTTTACACCAATGTAAAATTAGGATCGTCATTGCTCACACATTGTAAGTGTAAATAAATTGAAACAAATTTTCTGCATGAGAAACATGTTAAAAGCACTCGTTGCAGTAAGCAAGCAGTTGATTGGGAAGCGTTAATTAATTTCTGACGATATTTAACATTTAGTCTGTCGCCAGCACGTGTAAAACAGTTCGTATTTTTGTGCTCTTTTTAATTAACATTTGCACTGTGTCGTCTGTCTGACAGTTAAATTACTTATTAAGCAAGTTCCGATGAAGCTAAAATATCATCATACATAAGAAAATGCTCTCTCTCTTCATAAATTTAAAACGATTGTTAGCTTTGATTATTCTAAATTTATTCGAATTAATTCTGAGTAAATCAATATTTTTGATCCTAGATGATAAAACTATTTTCCCTGCTTTCACTCTAATTAGTAAGTAATTTCTATCTAAATATAGATGAAGCACATATTTGCTTTCCAACGTTTAATTAACGATCATCGATCATTGGTCTGTACTGTCATAGATTTCTGCATTCTGTATCTTTAATTGCTTTGTATACAGTACGGAAGCGCATCCGTCCGATTGTTTCCTCGGCGCCTATTCATTTTTTTTTCCATTTAACTGAGATTTTCGCCCGAAGCGCTGCCGCATCCATGAATATTGACGATCGAAAGGGCCGATTCATATTCTCGATTCTAATCAGGACCCGTGACTCTCCATTTTTCATCCGTTATCAACGCCGCATAAACTCTGCCCCTCTCCCCTATCTACGTTCCCCTTCATCCTGTTCTTTTGCTTCATCGTCCCTCTTCAGAGGGGGTGAAAGGTGGATAGCGTGAAAGACTGTCTATTTAAGGTCTCTCTCTCCCTAACGATCTGACGCATCATCGTATCTGTTGCCAATAAATGTAACGGTGACACGCAAACAACCCTGGCATCGTTTTCCCTGGTTATGAGAAACACCCATGAACACCCGTCCATCCAGTCTAGCCATTCCCTTTCCTTCCTTCTCCTGTTCGTCACCGAGCCGACATCGGCGATACGATGACGAGTCTTCTTCTTTCTTTCTCTCTTTTCTCTCCGTATTGTCATCTCTACCCCTCATTCCATCCCAGACTTTATCGCCCTATTCGGTACCGTCGCGTTGTAGCGATAACGTCGTCGTCGCACCGTCAGGGTCGCTTCCTCTGTGTAAGAATTCGATCAGAAGGGAACGTCCGCCCTGACTCCTCGTTGGCGTTACCACCTTTGCGTGAGGCCAAAAGGATCGCGACTGTTTCGAAAAGATAGACCTTTTGCCATACGACGTGTAATGACGTGCTCGACCGAAATATACGCCATGTCGTCTCATGTACGCGCCGAATCTCGTAGAGGCCATTAGGCAGCTAAATGATTAATCGAGCATACGAGGTACACGGCAAGGTTGCCCGCTTCTACATGTTACGAACGCGCGAGAGCGAGGTCGCCGGATAAATTACCATTTCCATGCCAGACACCTCCGCGTTGTCCGCGCGAGATTAGAAATGGGGCGGTGTGTACTCTGCTCGCGTCCCCTGCTCGCGTGAGCTTCCCATCGTGTTTTAAGTCCGAAAAGTTTATTTTATTAATAGCTTATTTTATTAATACCATCTCTTGGCGAGCAAGCGGCGGAAATCTCAGTACGTTACTCATATTTAAAGCTGATGTTTCGTGCGCATTCTAGGATATTTTAATTAAGAAAGATGAAAGCGTAACTAATGCATTATACCGACTCGGTATAAATATATTGGTATACAAGCCGTAGGAAAACTAAATATGGACGAGGTCTGGCCTTGATAAAATATGGAATGCACTCGTAGACAGAGTTCCTCTGTCACTTTTGCCTTTTCATGTTACGGATAGATCGTATTTATCGCACGTGTCGGGTTTTATCGTGCATGATCAAACATCTTTCATCTTTACCACGCTTCAATTTCTTGCAACACAACGGTAACTTTCAACACATACGACATGTCCCGATATAACTAGTATCGTGTGACTCTCCTGCGTGCGAGCTACTCCCATTTTTAGTGTTTCGCATAAATAAGTATCTTGAAATATTTAGAGTTCCATACTACGTAAAATATCTTCGCGATGTAATCTCCTTCACCCTCTCGATATACGATATCCCCCATCGAACGATGCGCGCGACGCGACTTTTTCACATTCTAAGAAGAAATTTTTGTTCGCGGTATAGAGTTTCATCCTGATAAAGACTATGAGATTTCTATCGAGAGGGGGCGGTGTAGCGCGTTCTCGTGCTCGCGGCGATATATCCATTTGTCTACTGTGTTCGAAAACGTGACACGTAGTGTAATCGTGGAAATACACGCGATCACGCGTGTCCGCCGTGCCGTCCGGTCAGGTGCAGTCAACCTTCGAGCCGGCTCCACACACGTATTGAGAACGGAACACCATCTGTTTGCGCCCTTACGATCAAGTCGGCGCCTGATAAATGGACCCACATTCGATACGATTCCAGAGCGAGAACTTATTGCGCCCCGTGCCACCCCCTGCATATTCCGTAGTCTAATGCCGCGTTCACATTCATGAGGAATATAGGAGTCCATGTACCTATATGGAGTCCGGTGTTACTCTCGACATTCTCCTTCGACGTTGGTTGCCGCTCGATAGTCGGCCAAGTGGACCCGTGTAACAACGAAGCGGCATCACGTTCTCACATTCAGCATACCGTAACAATAATACCTCAACAGAGGTGATCGAAATCGCGATGCAAAGAGTGACGATATAACAATGGCAACTATACATACATATATCTTCTGTAATATCGATCCGCTTAAGTGTTTATTTTTATATACTTTATTATATATATATATACATATACTGTCCTGTATGTTTTAACATCATTACGATAAAATATCAGATGTCATGGTCTCAGTATAACTATATAATGCGATCGGAATATTTGACGACGGTGATAATGGTGAAATGCATTTCTCGGCTTGGTTCTTGCGTCATGGGAAGCTTTGCCGAACAATTGTATGATTTATTGTAACTCTCTCGTCGTCGCTCTGCCATCGTTAATATCGTCGTGTAAAGTTCTCCGAGAGACCTGCGCTGGTAATCCACTTAAAACAATTTATCGGGAGATTGCGAGCGGAGTTTACCATATCCGATGCAGCAGAGGCTTTACGGCGAGTATATACGTTCGTGCGTTTGCGCACGTGCGTTTGCACGTTTAACGATATCATACAATTTATATACGCGTCTTGAGATCATAATTCACTCTACCGTACGTAGAATGATACCAAAATCGAAGTTGAATATAATATACGATCATTTTTGCAGTGAATTTCTGTCGTAATAACTCATTCGTCTCATTTTTCCGATATGATATTATTCTTCATTAAATAGTTATATATTTACGACAGAATTAAAAGAGAGCAGAATATTTTTGTCAATTACTTTATAAATTTTAATGTATTAATATTATAGATACACGGTTTTACTGAAGTATTAAAAAATTTATCTAGATAGAAATCTGAAAAATAATTTTGTTAAACTGTCAAAATAATTAATGTAGGACAATCTGAGCTGATTGCTTGAGAGAATGTCAGCACTTTTTGCAGCATTGCTCGTCATGCTTGAGTGTGCAACGTAATTATTTTGATGGTCCAAAATTACTTTTAATTTTATAATATATCTAACTAAATTTTTAGATATTTCAGTAAAATCGTTCTTTCTGCATAGCTTGTTATAGGTGAATTATGTGTGAAATTCTTTTAATCGATCACGTTTAGCGTTATAAATTCTTTTACCATATTATATACGCATATATATATATATATATACCCTGTGGATTAATCAGAGCTGCGCACTCAGCGAATACGATAGTTTAAACAGCTGTACCGTTGGTACAATTTTCTGTTTGCCCATCTTGCTGCGTAAACGTGTTACCGCCGCTGTATTCGCCGGCACGTTATCGACGTTCATACTGAATTGTATCGGACTATTCTCCGAATCTGGTTGCCGTTGGGATATTCCTGCCATCTATTTCGATTCCCGAATGCGAGTTTCGATGCCATTCTCAGATAAATGAATTAAAACTATCGCGTGACCGAACGGCGAACAAAAGGCAATCCGGAACGGCTTACGCGTCGTGCATAATTCCACGTTTCGTTCTTGAATGGCACAAAAGTGACACCGCCTGTGCATATTTAATTCAAGCGTCCTGAAACAAGAGGCACTCCGCGGGTCGTGTACATTCAAACAGCGCGAGACGAAACAACGAACGCGAACGCGCTACATTAAGCTGCATTTCGTCGGCTGTCTACATCGGGAGAGCATGACCTAATGCAAGTATTGTTATTAGATGCGTTGCTGGGGCGTGGTATTGCATGAATTTCAGCATTGCTTTGGTTTCCGTCTCTACCGCAATTTCCTTTGCTCTTCGCCGCGAGTACCGGGAGGAGGAAGATTCGTCTGACCGACGATATTCTACACATGTAAACGAGCCACGAAAGGGATCTCTCATGGCGACTCACGACCCATTTCAAATTCGTGGATTTGGGCCAATTTCCTCCCCCCCCCCCTCTCTCTCTCTCTCTCGTGTAACAAGGCGAACCCTCATCACTCCGAGTTATGTATCTTTCCCGCGGAATGTTCCTATCTTACATCGTTGCATTAATTTGCTTACGTTACATTAATTTTCCGCAGACTCGCTATTAGTCACTCGTAAAAAGGATAAATCAACAGCGTATTGCGAAATAAGTTTATAAAAATTTTATTCATTTAATGTTTACATCATTATTTATTTATTTTTTTTTTTCAATCGTACATTCCTCGACAGGAATTCGGACGCCGATATGAAAGTGAGTTATAAAGTGAATTCTATTCGGCGATCCAATTCAGACTAACTTGCTATGCGTAACAGATTTTGCACGATCAACTGAAGTCGATTTAAACCCCTGTTTTCGTTGTAGCGAGAAATTTGCATACACACAAGCGTATTATAATCGTGTTTAAAGGACAAAATAATTTCACGGATGATTCATTATTATCGCGCTCCGGCGACGGTCGACTCGTATATGCAGCCGACCGTCACATGGCGCGAATAGATAATGAGGGGCCGAGAGGTGAAGCGTCATTGCGTTTTAATTTGATTCTACGCTCGTTACGTCGTTTGTCGTTTATGCACAGGACGGATCGCTCAACACTTAGCGGGTGCACGAATTACTCACGCGCCAGGAATATCAATGTCACTTGCCAGTGGACGGATTATATACCTAACTGAATCCAGTTGTCGATTCCGCGCGTTCCGCTCTATAAGATGGGTAATTGACGGAGCGACGTGAATCGATAATATACGCGGAAGTCAAGTCTGGTTTCGAACATAATAGATATCCCCGACGTCGGATTACGGTCCGTTTTGATAACACGTCTTTTTCTTCCTGCCATGCCAGTGCAATTCCGGCCGGCTGTTTCGTCGCTCGTTTCCTTTCGCTCTCCCCGGCGCTCGCTTTCTCCTTTATTATCTCGATACACGTAGACATATATGCCGTGCGATGCGTACTCTGCTACAAAGGCTCGGGCCATTTAAATATCGACTTGCAATTTCACCGACAATTACGAAAGACGCGGAATATATACATATACTCGTAGATTAGATCAGATTAAATGAATATTTACGAGACGCGAGAGCGCAACACGAACGTTCTACCGTATAGCCGTCCTGTCCCACGCAAAATACACGTCTTTTTTTTATATGAATTACGACGTCATTATTCAATAATAATGTCGCGATATCGGCGATTTTTCATTCGTTAATCGCTCACGCAACGCAGGATAGAATGTTCACAATCCTCTAAAATATTCCGGCTATTCTAGACGACTCGTGGGCTGTCAAGTGCTCGTATACCTTTCGCGAGAGTTAAAAGGTCATTTGAGTCGGAGAGAACGGCGGAATAAAAATGGTAGGGCGCTACTACTTTATTCGCATGAAATGTCTTTATTCATGCGCCATCAGATGGTCCAAGAGAGGCATGGTTCTCGTATACACATCGATGCGCATGCGTCACGTTTTATATGAAGCGGTTGTTCTTGACATTTTTTATGGGTCCGAATTATGGACCGATAGGGGTACTTTGCACTCATTCGTATTGATTTATGTGTATTCTTTTATCGTATATGCCGCGCACGTAAAATGCACAGGTACGAAACTAATTTGCGATAAATTTTGGCCCAAGCGTCGTTACACTGTTTACGATCAGGAAGATTCCATCGGCGAACTTTTGATTGCCGTAAAGTATGGTGCACCTCACTTCTGCGCAACTCCCACTCGACCGACTACGTCGCGCCAAGTAGAGTATACTGTGTCGATATTGAACGACTATTTCGATGGTACGGCTGGGAGGAAGGATCTCGGTTTTCAATTTTATCTTTCGAGCGATACCTCGATAAACTCTTTTATTGGCCGCCCAGACCTTGATGGGAAGGGGAAATCGTTCTGTAGTATCGTACAGATCGCGTTGCGTTCCTCTCCCGCTTCTGAGACTTTCCTCGAAGAGCGGGTGGTAAGTTAATAACTTGGTAATTAGATAAAAATGATAGTAGACGTCAGTATATTGGATACTAGCATCGTGCAAATGCAATTAACTACAGTATCATGCGGAGAGTTAGTAGAGTGTACAGGATGCTCCATCAATATTGCATTTCTGTCAATAAGAGACTAACGTATTTGCTGCATATAAAAAATAGGACATTGAAGCTTTTTTCTCTCAATTTCTCTCATTTCTTCTGGTTAAAGTAAAATGGATTTTACTTCAATAAAACAGTAATTTTGAACGTGACAAACAATCTAATGTAATTAAGAGGATCTCAAAGTCGTTTATTTTACTGACTAAATATAATTTTTATAACGTATTTTTGTTTATACTTTTATAGGTTTGAACATTTTTTCCAAATTTAAAATATACGTATTATTACGTGTTTGTGAAATAGAGTTTATATTGAAAATAAAAATCGTTTAAATCGAAATATTTTTTATCATTTCTTTATTCAAGATCATTTTAAATAATGTTTTGAAATGCTGAAGTAGCTCTCTGATGGTTCATGACATTTTAAGACTGTACTTAAGACAGTTTTAATATATAAGAATTGACTATGAATTCCAGCTTTAATCTAATATAACATCTATCAAATCGTGACAACATTTGATATAAAAGCTTTGCAATCTGAACTTACAAAATTGTAATTCTCAGATTAGTAATTTATACGAACCAATTAGTAGTTTATAAGAACGACGTTGAATTCTTAAAATTAGACTTATAACGTTTTTTATTGGTAGAACTAGTGAATATTCAGCGCACTTTAAAGCCGTTGTACACAAACCGATGTAAAGATGTACGTTTAATAAAAATATAAAAAAGAGTTAAATTGCGAAATCCTCAATACATTTTATCGTGCTATTTGATAAAACATACATTTGGCATTTTATCAGTTGAAATATTCTACTTTTATATTCAGATTAGAGTAATATATAACAGTTTTAACGTGCACTGAGTACGCACCAGTTCTGGCAATGAAAAGCTCTATTAGCGAATTCGGTAGACTGCACTAGTGTGCACTGAGTGCAAACTTTTTCGGTGCCATACATTCGGCTTGTGTGCACTGTATCAGTGCGTTCAGACTGTTATATTCGACAAATGAAAATTGAATCAGTTGTAGTGCTGAATTTATATTCGGACCTACCGAATGAACTGAACGAGTTCAAGAAATGTTGCACTGACGTTTCTGACAGTTTGATATAGCACCAAAGTGGTTCTGCACTCGCACCAGAGTCACTGTGCCGAATTCGCTATTAGGCATCCACACTGAACCAAAACTGTACGTAAATACAATAAAATATTCTTTGAATTAACGAAAATTGATCAAATGAATTCTCATAATGATTTAAGTTATAAAACTATTACTAGAATTCATTGCAAGAATGAATATGTAGTTATATAAATGAATTCATTTATGGTATCAATGAACAATTAATTAACATTAAGTTGGATATTAAGTCGGACATTGATCAACGATCATTCATTGGACCAAAAATAATCAAAATTTTTTTCAGTGTATAATTTGGTACGAAAATGCGTTACGATAATCTGTGCGTTTGTGTGCGTGCAATATTAATGTAGTAATATACAAGATGCGCGCACGTGTGTGTGTGTGTGTGTGTGTATGTCATTGTTTGTAAATCATACACTGAGAAAAATATTGTATCAATAAGAAGTACAAACAAAACGAATTCTGATCAGAATTCTGGTTATCGTAATTGAATTTCTGGTTATCTCGACTAGAATGTTTGATAGTTCAACTATAAGTTTAGGATCCCTTCAATAAACATTGACGTATCACTTTGCCATTTGTCATATTAGGTTAATTGTGTTGTTTATTTATTCCAGTTATTTGAATATCAAGTTATCAAGTTATTTGAATATTTGCACACGGATAGAACAATTTTGTTGAAGTATATAAAAATTTAACTAGATACGGATCTGAAGATTAATTTGTAGAATCATCAAAATAATTACATAAGAATCTCAAACATGATGAAGCAATTTTATAAAAAGTTTTGACATTCTGTAGCAATTAGTTTAAGCGTCCTATTATTTTGACACTCGAACAAAATTATTTTCAAATCTATGTTTACGTATAGTTAAATTTTTAGACAATACTAAATACTGAATTTCATTCGACTGTACATGTGAGAACATAACCAATAGAGATAGATGCTTTTAACAGGCTAAGCTGGATCTTAAATGCTTGTATAATTCTGCGTGATTTTATATACTACGTAAATTTTTAGATATTTCACCAAAGCTCTCTTTTCCATGTGAATTTATATCAGGTTCCGATAACGACGATAGCAACTCGTTGCGATACAGTTGGTCGTTTCTTTGAATATAAGCGTATTTCGAAGGTTCCCGTGGACGCACGCAACAAACTACGAGACAAAATGAGAGATTCGTGCCTCAATTAAAATTTACTTGTCGCGGGCTTTCCGGCACCGCCGTTAGTAGGCACGTTGCCCGTGCGTGACCGGCCTCACTGATATCTAATGTCAATCCTGAGTGTTGTTTCGAACATGGTGCAGTCCCGACCGCCATGGTAGCGGTCGCACGAGAGCACCTTTCGCGATTGCCCGCATGGACACGTGATTTCTACACATATACTAACATTCACACGCGCGCGCGCGCGCGCACATACTTGGACGTGAGGATGAAAATCGATAGCCCTTTCGAGGATTTCCTCGATTGCGAATCTAACGATTGTCACTTGTTCGTTCCCCCCCGCCTATCCCATCTATTCAAACGCCACAAATTAGCATTTTACGATGCGGCCAAAAGGACAATGGGGTTTGCGTTAAATTCGGTGGAAGAAGAGTAAAGTGGGAGAACCATTACCGTGATCGGGGAAATCTCGGCTGAGTGCTTCATTTAAAATCGAGCGATCCTATGTTTATGGAGCGAGAGGGGAAGAGCGACGAAGGAGAGCGAACCACCCTGTCAGGATTCATTCTTAATCGAACCGATTCTCTTAAGAAATCATATTCGATCTCTACAGACCCGCTATATCAAAGCTACTTTCTCTTTATGTGACTTTTCTAAGAATAATGTCGTTTTAAAACGTTTCTTTAAAGATTTTTCTTTCGGTGTATCAACTGCTAAGATAATAACTCTAAAAAAATATCTGAGATTTAAAAAAGAATTTTTGAGAAATAGAATAAAGTTTAATAAATTTAAAAATAATGTTTTTATGTTGAAATAGTGTTTTTTTAATTATCAAAAGTACGTTCTTGAATTTTACATTTGTATTCGTTGATTTAACACATATTATTTAAAGGTTGTGATCTAAAAGTTGCTGAAATTACATTCACACGTAATTACGTATGAATGTAATTTCGGCTTTTAAACTTAGATATCGAATCGTCGAATGGTTTGTACTACATTTACATATCTCTGCTTACCTGGCATCGGTCAATGAAATTCGAAGCTATTTGATGATTGGACAGTGCGGTTACGAAACTGACTATGGCATGGAATCATTAAGCGAGGTTCCGCATCAGGAACAGGGTGCGATTTGTTCGATGACACAATCCTCTTCCCGAACTACATGCGACAGAAATTCGGTATTTGCGTACGGACACATCTGAAATTCCTACCTTGTCAATGCTTCGTGATAGATACGCGTTCGTATGTCGTAACGCAGCAAGTATGTAAAGCAGCATGAAGTATATTGAACGATAAATATGTTGTTGCATCTGATATCGCAGATAGTATTACATACGCGCTCTCTCGCATTCTATACCTTTGTAAGCAGAATCCTTTGAATCCTGCAATAATCTGGAGAATTTTCTCACTCCATGCACATGTTTTACACGTTCTTGGAACGTGAACTATTTTTGTTGTATTAAAATTTTTCAAATACTCTATTATATAAAAAAAATATTGTTCGTCAATTTTTAATTGTTCAGATAAAATGATTTAATCTTAAGCCAAGATTCTGAAAACGTGGAACCAATGACGATCTTTTTTTTTCGTAGGATATCGCGCACTTCGATTCTTTAATTTATAGTTTATCGCGCTTTTTCCCTCGTTTTTTTTCATTTTAACATTTATTTCCACGAGATCTGGCCGCCAGATTCGTGTATAGGATTGCCAATTTACTGGCAATCCAATATACGATTACTATCAATTACTACTAAATTCGACGTTATTGAATTTCAGTGCCATTCACTGCAGTGAAAACTTGTTTAATTCGTATCGACCATTATCATATCTATTTAACGCCGTGTACAATTCGACAATTTGGTTTTAGATTATTTTACACCACATTTAGCAGTCTAATAATAATAATTGTGAATTGTAAAAAAATCAAAATTTTTATCAGATTTTACGCGTCATCACTTGAAAAAGTGTGAGAAGTACAATTAGTACATCGCATGCTAGACGTATGTACGCTGGTTTACAAGCTCGTAAACATCAATGACCTATGTTGTGGACAGCGTAACGTGGGACGCGTGTAATTCAGCTGCATGCAAGTTACGCAGTTGTCGATTGACCATCGAACCGAGCAATATGTTCCGCTAAAACGCGGCAGCGCGGTTTGCATTTAGACGCGATGAGAGTGGGTGCAATTTCTGGTGTACCGTGATTTACTCGTCATAAAATTCTGACGCAAAAAGCGATTCTCTCTTCGACTCCTCGGGATTAATGTGGCGTAAGTAATGCGTCTCCGATGGAACGTACATATTTGTGGAGGAAGGGTCGCGGATTATTCCTTCATCCATAATGTTTCACCTTGGAACGTTGAAATAATACGACTTGCGATAAGTACGTGTTTCGTTACTCGTTACCGCGACACACGTTGATCAAATTACACCGAGATTGCATCTCTATGCGTGTTATGATAAATTTGTGCTCCGAGAGCGCGTCTGGTAATTTTGTTAATTAATCTCATAAGCAACGACAGGATTAGGATGAAGACAATATCTAAAATTATCTTGTGGATGAAGACATCGGTTGATTAGAGGACAAATTAAGAAAAGACAGTGCATTAACACTGAGAGAAATGATTTTGTTATAGGAACAAATCAAGGGAAAGCAAATGTGATATTTGTTTAAAAAACGATCGATTTGTTACGATTGCAAATTAATTCGTCAATGTAACAAATAATCAATAGTATCGCTAGCAAATAAGAGGCTCATGTATATATATATAAGTCGTAGATGTTGCAGGGTCTTAAATCGTAAGAAATTGACTAATTCTAGTCAAGTATTCTCCCTATATTTGACTGTGCTTGGTCGGTTTCCTACGATTTAAGACTCCACGATCATCTACGAATTCTATGTAAACGAGCTAAAGTCTATCCAAAAGATGGGTTAGATTCTATATAGTTTGTTTCTGTTACTAATAATTGGTATAGTAGATTAACAGCAATCATAATTTGTTGTCACATATTTACCGATCACCGGTTAAAGGTACTGGTTGCTTGCTAAATTAACAGATGATCCTTTCTCTCAGTGAATGCGATATGCTACGTTCATATAATGCAAACGGCATAAGAAATTATACGTATACGTGCAGTTAATTTTCTTAGTATCAAGTTAATATACACGTCTGTTTTCTATCGATATAGAGTATCGATCTGCCTACTTAAATTAATGTTTCCTCGGCGCAACGAACGGTTTTCCGTTACGAAAGTTACGCGGTGAAGCAGGCCGAAATTAACGATAAGTTATTATAATATGCTATTTCGTAGGCGGGTTGCGAGAGTTGTGGTACTTTAGAGCGCCAAAGTAAACTCGGTCCTGGTGCTAGGATCTTCCCGTATCGGACCAACCAGAGTTTACTTCCAGAGTTCGGAGTTTCGTAATTTGCTGTTGGTGGGTCGAGACGTCGCATTATTGTGTACGCCGCAGTTGTAATAATCTCTGTCCTAATTACTACGCTATGATAAAATAAGATTCCACTCCGGAATTGAAAACGCTTTGAAATGGGGAGTTTCTTGATTACATTCGCGTAAGTAGAACACCCCCGTTGTTCGCACTTCGTTAGCTGTCATTTATATCTTTCTTATTAAAGTAAAAATGTTAAAAGCCGAAACTAAATTCTCACCGAAGAATATACGAAGAGCGAAGTGCTTTTTTTGCAGCTTCCGACCACGTAACCACGTGGCAATGAGTTCTCGAATAAATGCATGTGAGCAAACGTGACTTTTCAGACGCCGTGGATCGCTCACATTTTCTAACGATAATGCGAAAACTTGTTCGCATAGAAGAATGCTTCGCGACGAAAATTTTGCATATCGCGCCGCCGTTATACTTGTTACACGAATAGTATGCGCCAAGATTTCCACGTGGTTTGCATTTTGTCGAAATTTATGAGACTGGTTTACGGGCGTTGGGATAGCAATTGATTTGAATATCGAGTTTTCTTAATCGTTCTCCGTCGCGATTCTCAGACTGGCGAAATCTTCTCAACGATCGCAGCAAGAATACTTTCAATATCGTAGCGCATAAAGTACATCATGAATTATTTCTCTCTCTCTCTCTCTCTCTCTCTCTCTCTCCTATCACTATTTAATTCACTGCACCTCTATTAAAATTGCGAATTGATTTTCCGTATTTTTCAACCGCAATATGAAGTTCAAATAGTATAATCTATCTTCTTTTATTAATATTTATTAATTTTTCTAATTATTTTTTAATTGTATTTTAAATCAGATGTCATTTATATTACATTATAATTTAAAGAAATATACCAAAGAAAACTGCTTCCATATAATTGAAAACGGAAATGAATAATTTAAAATATTAACAATTTATGATTCTAATTTTGAACTATAAAAAGGCATTGTTTCCAACGACACGATGGATTCAATTAAACATATTGTATTTCTTAAACCGATTTTATTTTAAAGTAATTGAAATTAGTTTAATTATATCTCGACGTAAGCTATCATTAGAATCTGCTACACTCTGTGATTCGTAGTTTCAATCCCTTTTCTGATTTTCCCTTATTAGCAGGCACTGATCCTTCAAATTAATTCTGCTTTAATATAATGTAATAGTCCATTGCTTTTGCGCGCTTTTACTGCATGAATCGTTACGTTTAATTTCCGAGAGCGTCGCATCACGATCCTGTTCCACTGTTCCTTCATCTTCTGTTATTGTAGCAGTCGAGAGAACCGATTCACTCGACGGCAGAAACAGTCACAGCTGCGCCGACAGTTCGCTGCCGTATCTCTCGTTTGCCAGTTGCACACTTTGCATTATTTCTCGCTCTTTTTCCCCACGAAATGCATATTATCCGGCATGCTTATCCGGCCGATTGCTTTCACGTTTTCAATCATTTCTAAATACTCTTGTCTCTTTTTCCTTCTTTATTTCCTTTCTCTTTCTTCTCTTTTGAGAAAATCTACGCGCAGACCGGTATATCTCGTGAAGTTTAATAAAATGGGAGTAGAGATACTGTTTTTATCTCACGATACGATGTGAAGTAATAGAGAATTTTTGGTATCTGTCCGTGGTGTTACAGTCGGCGTGGCTGGAATTGCAACGGGTATCGAATCATAATCGGATGAGGGACGTAACTCGCGATTAACGAACACGAAAATTGGCACGGATGAACAGCGCTTTTCGAATATTGTCAACGGATTGCAACGCTGTCCGCTCGATTTCGTGCAGACACGAGTACGGCAATAACATACGGACCGTCGGATGGCTGAATTTATTCCTGTTATGAATTCGTTGCGCGATGCATTTCGGTACGGTATGATCTCCGAGCGGCATATTTTGTACAATAATCGAATTACCGATTCTGACTTCCTTCCTTTTGCTTTGCAATGCATCGCGAAGCTAACTCGCGAGACTTGCAGCCAACGATGCAGCTTGCATTGTGAAGAATGAGAGCCGCACGAGAGCATCAGAACCGAATCATCAATGATGCACGGCTCTTTTCCCTCGTGACATCGCTGCGCTTTGGCGTACTGCCAATCTCCGTTGCCACGGTGTTCCTTTCTTGCGAACCTTCGTAGCAATTTTCCATCCTTGCGATCGCAATATATGTCACGGGCACGGCAAACTCCATTGCTTCGCCTTTCGAGATTCTTGTACAATAAATGATTTAAAAATCGTATTAATATTCATAAAGTTTCCGAAAAGAGGTTAAACATTAATATAGAATATATCATTATAACAAAAATGTTTATCTCTATCTTTTTTAAATTTTACATTGTATGTGAATTTATAAAAAGAGAATAAAAAAATAAAATGAGAAATAGATTATGTCTTTTTAATATTTTATTTTAAAGAATCATCTTATAATAAAAAGTTATAAAAACTTGTAATATATATTAGCATCAGAATGGTTGTCATTAATTTTATTTAAATAGAGTACTATATAAACTAATTGAACAATATAAAATTAATTATCCGGCGATTGATCGATAGTGAAATTCACATGTGTGAAAGTACATGTGACACAAACTCGACCTAAACTCGACCGTAAGGCCTCACATAAATCAGTATTATCTCGCATTAATGCGCTACTAGTGCGGTGGTAATGTTCATAGATACGCTTGTAATGAACACACTACGCATCCTGTACGTTAATCCACGTAAAGAATATCTCATTTGTGTTATCAGTTGCGCAAATCAATATATCAATATACATATATATATATATATCTACATATTATATATATATTACATAAATTATGTGTTATATACAGAGTATCATAACTGTTGCATTTCTTCTTAAAAACGTATTCTTGAGATAATTTTGAGACGGAAGATCTTATATGAAAATGTCGAGACTACAATAATTTTTTTCAATTGTAAGCTAATTTTAAATGCTTATAAGTAAAGAACTATTTTACTTTTATAACCTCTACTATTATTTCTGGATTCTTTTGAACATTCTAAGACGAAAATCCTTATACGAAAATATCGAGGCTATAATGGTTTTTGAATTACAAACTATCTTTAACCAATTATAATTAAAAAACTATTGTAGGCTTGACATTTTTGTCTCAAAATTACCTCAGGATACTTCTTAAGAGGAAATGCGGTAGTTGTGAGACACCCTATACATGTGTACACATATATATATAAAATATACATATGTATATATGATAATGGGGTCTGTAACACGAATAAATATAGCAAGAATTGAAATTGCTTGAATTGGTTTAATTTTAATTCTTGTTAGATATACACATGTATTTATATACATACGTATGTAAAGATATAATAAAATTGTTTACCTGAGCAATAAAACTACTTATTAACCGAAAACTTTTGGCAGCCACTTACACATATATACACTGTTAAAAGTTTCATGAAATTTAATGTACTTTTAAGTTCCACAATTTGAATTTAATTTCATGACATTACATTAAATTTAATGTATTTATAACTGAAAAATATATTTGTGTGCATGAAATTTAATGCATTTTTCATGAAACTTTATAAAATTTAATGTACTTCTCATAAAATTTTATAAAATTTAATGTACACGTTCATTATATTTAAGTAACTACTATAACTTAGTTTTCTGTTAAATTATTCATTACTTTTAATTTTGTTCACAACCACGAGCTTCATTTATATGTAAAGGAAAGCATTTCTAACATGTATCCATGCAGACATGTATGATGTATGTGCGCGTGTGTGTGTTTATCCTTATGATTAGGCATATATATTTTTATGTCGTAATTACATAAGTTTTTTTTTTCCAGATATTGCTGCAAGCTGCGAAGTTTCCGATAGTTTTCTGTCCAATTCCAGGCGGATACAGAAAGTAAGACATACATTATATATTACACTATATATAAAATTGCATTTTTACAGTTTTGTAATGAGTTTAAAAAATCGCATCTACAGAGTGTCCCGAAATTCGCGATTCAAAATATTAAAAAAAGATTTTCAAAAAATTAAGTAAAAAAGTTTTGTGTAAATTTTTTTATTTCAAGCAATACTTTTTGAGATAAAAGGGTTTAAATATAGCTAATTACCGATTACATTCAGACGGCCATCTGTCCATGAATCGCATGTGTGGTAATAAATAGACTACATATATTTAAGCGCGCACTTGAGCGTTCAAACGTAGTCCATATCTAATCGTAATCCGTAATTGGTCATATTTAAACTACTGATCGTTATTTCGTAAACTATTGCGTAAAATAAAAATTTACGAATAACTTTTTTTACTTAATTTATTAAAAACTTCTTTACTGTAGAGTATTTTGATTCGCAACATCCTTTCCATCCTTTCGGAACATCCTGTATATGTAGGTATTAACAGAGAGGCTAGCTTTGATGAACTTATGCTGTGGAAGCTGCGAGCTTTCACATTGAACTATTTGGCGTGCGCTAGAGGTACTTTAGTCGAAAATATCTTTGTGCGATCCAATACTTGCGTGAGTCGATATATCGATAGCTACATATTTATTTAGCAAATTTTTTGCAAGAGTATGTAATATACGCGTCTCTAGCGTAGGGCTCTCTCGTTTCTCGGTCCGGCGAAATAAATATTGGCTTTCGGCGACAAACGGGAGATACGCCGTCAATTCGAGTATCTATCGAACAATATTTATTTAGAGTATCGATTTTGTTATAGAATATTGGCTTTCTCGGCAGTAGCGATCGGATTTTATCGCTTTTCTCTTCTCTCTTTTCTCTACATCGCCGTCGGTGTTCATGAATCATGAACTTCCTTTGCTACTCTAAAACTTATGTATATACGAGATGAATAGTTAATATTACATAGTAACGAGAAAGTTCCCGAAATGATAGCGGGTGATATTCGTAAAATCGGTTATACGTATTGTTCATGTTATGTCAAACAGTATTGATACGACGTTCATGCAAATGCGTTCCTAGCAACGCGACGTGATTAATGTGGACACAATTCGTATCGAACGTGGAAATAATAGACTGTTATTCTTGGTAGTTATTCAGTGATTGTCAATTATTCACTTGTATCTTATTATTTCTAAGTATAATACATAATATTTCTAGAATGTTATACATTGAGAAAAAAATTTCCTTTATTTTAGTGAATATATTTACTAAAATTAAAGAAATATAAGATTAAATTCATTTAATTTGAATAAATATATATATATATATATATTAATCAAACTATAAAACTTCTTCTTTCTCAGTTATAGTAAATGAAAGCATTGAGATTAGAAAATGACTTGTTGATAAATTTTAAAGTTAAAGCTTCAAAATAAAAATAAGTAAAGTATATTTTTTGACAATATATAATTTTGTTTAATTTTGTATAACTTGTAATACAGAATGTAAGAATAATCCAAAATTTACACTTTATCATTTTATGTGGAAAATTAATAATTGGTAGAAAGTAGAAATTGTAATTTAATACATATTAATTATGTTGTATTAAATTTTACAAGTCAAGAATAATTTTCTTTTAATAGAATTTGTTTGAAATAAATAAATATAATTGGAAATTATTAAAAAATAATTAAATTTCGATAGTCGTTGATTGAAAAAAAATTAATAAATGATTGTCTTTATAAGAGAATAATATTCTTCTGATAAATCTGTACAACTACTTATTTAAAAAAAAATGTGTTCACAGTTGTATACAAACGCATGATTTATTAAAATTAAAGAAATTTTTTTGTTTTTTTAGTATATTTTTTCTCAGCGTATATTACTTATCGTTTTTAATATTCAATTATTCTAAGAATATTGTCTTATAGGGCAACGTTGATAATCTATAAAATCATACAGCTAAATTTCAAGCGCAGCACTGAAATCGGTGTTTAAATCAACGCTCTTCTAATACGGTACATTTCACAGTGTACGTAGTTTTGTAGTCCTGTGTTTACTCTCAGTCGGTCTACTTTGTTACTGACAGTTCAACACGTACCGCAACTACACCTATTGTATACTACACCACGTGTATCATTTGAACGTGTCTAGTGCAACATTTTCCCGGCTTGATGCTCCGTACGTGCAGCACACTCGCTTTACAGTCAAGTCGACTATGTTTTCTACTGTTCCGTAACGTCACCGGCGGCGATGTAGAAGGCATCGAACAGGCTATATTTCACTGTCTCTCGATGCTTTCAATTAACAATATTTATTCGTACAGTGGAAACAGTTTAGTTTGATTATAACGCGTTGCATCGCCTACACACACACGCACACACATACGTGTACACACACACACACACACACACACACACACACACACACACACACACACACACACACACACACACACACACACACACACACACACACACACACACACACTATATCGTGATCTATGCATCTAAATCTTACATCCTCTTTGTAAGTGCAGAAATCTGATTCACGTCCCTGACTGGTTGCTTTAAGCAGTTTAATGCTTTCTACCCAAGCTGTCACGGTTGCAACAATGTGGCCGAAATCAGCTTACGTTCACCGCATAAACTCACTGGACCGCAGGATCGATTCTGTCAATTAATCAAGCCGCTAGCTACGAGCGGTGATCTTAACCATGATCGATATCCTCTCGTGTTTCGTCCCTGCTTGACGCGTGTGAGATTGATTTTATTTCTCGACTGCACGTGATCCAATTTTGATGAATATCTCTCGGCGAATGATGGCCGCGGCGCCACCTCGACTTCATGTCGACTCCGGAAGTAATTTTAAATTAAAGATTCATCGCACTTGGTTTAATAAAGCTTAATGCACAGACTGTGTTGACAGCAACAAGTGCAAATTGCGTCGCCACGTATTACTGCGGCGACGACACGACCTATCCTCCGTTTGCCATTGTAATAATTCTCGAGTCCTTTCGCCAACTCCGCCTTTATCCATCTTTGTCGCGCTTGCACTAGTATTTTCAGCGAGCATACGACTGTGGGATTTTCATGTAGCTTTGAGCACACGCGGGACACCCAGGGGCCGACGGCACGTTTCATCGCCGTTGAAGTCGCCAGCGTTGTCGTTTTCGTCTTCTTAACGGTAGTCTCCTTAACCCGCGGGGCACGCTTAACCGCCAGCGAAGCTACGATAAAATAGCGCATTTTGAACGTTCTTATTCCCTTCTTCGTATTTTGCCTCTCCTCGGGCTTTTCTTTCCCGTCTTCTTTTTCTTCTTTCTTCGCCCGCTTTGTTGGTCGCAAAGGCGTCGAACCGCGTGAAGAGGTTTAGCGGCGAGATAACGACAAGCAAAGTGGAAGTTTAAATGGACGTCGGAAGATGCAAAGGATACGGTCCACCAGAAAGGCAATGCTGGCTTGAACCTCAGAGGCTCAGCCGAATCTCGAAGCGGGCCGACGCGCGAGATATTTATTTCGCTACGAACGTGAACGTAGCTTTTAGGAGATTGCATTCTGTTTGTTGCCCGAATTTATTGACTTTGATCCTGGCTGTGGCATTTTTCCGCTTATCCTCCACGTTGGTGAGCATGCGCAAGTGCACGAACGTAAATGTGTAAGTCGAGGTATAAAGCGCTGATGAAAAATTTCATGACGAAAAATTCCATAATACATACCTTGCATGCATTTATATCAGTAATTTTCACGATAAATCAAAGTCCGAAACACTTTAGCTCTTCAACATATGCACATGTGAAAAAGTAATCGAAATAATAATAAACAGCACTCTCAAAGATTGACGAGACTTCTGACGTCTTTATGACCTGTATTTATAGTCACGTTTCTGCTGAAGAACTCGGCTAAAACCTGTTTGAATACGAGTTATAGTTTGATAAATGGATCTCAAGAGTCAAAGTGATATTTTTAATCACAATTTAACTAAGAAACTCCAAGTTTTATTTTGAAACACAGCCCTGCTTTGCTTTTCGCGATTCAATATTAATTAAGAGAGGATTACGTATACATTGTATCAATAGTTTATAAATCTCATATAATCTCAATTAAATGTAGGAAAAATTGCGTAAAGTAAAAAAGTAAAATATAATTGAAAAAGAAATTGTGCTTAAACAATTTTATAATAGTTTAAATATTCGGCTCAGAAATAGAACGATTTCTCACCAATAATAAAAAGACCGGATTTGAAATCCAATCTTTAAAAACATAAAATTTTCCAAGTATTATAATTAAGAAAGACTAACAGAATATTATTCTCTTTTACAATTTTTTGCACTCTAAATGATGATGTTGGACAATCATTTCCTTGTATTGTGTATGTTGTTTATTGAAATAGCACAGCACGTACTTTTATTGTGGACATACCAACGAGATGGACATATTGGCAGTATTAAATCTAACGTTTTAATCAATTTAATTTAATCTATTTAATGAATAAATTTTTTGCTTTGATTGTAAAAAATAAATTAGATAAAGTTCCGGAAACCTTTGATTTTGATGAAACTTTATTCATTAAAAGCTTTATTTCGGATTAAAATAAAAGTCTTCAAAAGGATTTTGGCGATTTCTATGACAAAGCCATTTTAAATAGTTTAAAAAATATGGTAAATGTTTACATTAATGACAATTTCCGATTTTAATGATTTTAAAGTATATAGTAAAAGGAATAGATTATAGAATTCTCTTAATCCGAATGTAAGAGATGTGAAACTGTGTAACTATTCTCATTTCGCGTTGTAAGCAAGGGGGCGGTGTGAGGTGGACTTCGCTTCACGTAGAAACTTGGAAACTCGTGTGAATCCTTCCTTTAATATACTTCATTGAAATCGGTGTGTGTGTGAGATTTCGTCAGTAATATAAACATTTATTAATCTTATCATTTTATCTTAAAAAATAGTTTCGTCATATAGAAGTCGTTGCTTTATCGATTTAATAAGACTTACACACATACGATTTACGTCATCCATATATATTGCTACATCAATATCGCACGTATACATACACATAAATGTTCCTAATGGATTTTCATATTGAATTAGATGTTCAAGTCTAATTCTAAGAACTCAACGTTGTTTCTTCATGTAATCTACTATAGTTTGAAGTCTCCAATTTCGTAAGTAAAGATTGCAGAACTTTTATATCAAGTAGATGTTATCACGACTTAACAGCTTTAGACGTTATATTGGATTAAGAAGTGGTACCGATTTCAATTTAAAAGATTTTTTCTGGCATAAATTTTACTTTGCAGACTACACTGACAAAATATATTAAATTTTAGTAAATTTGTTTGAATAGTTCTAAGTAAATATTTACTAAATGTAATATATACTTTTTTGGTCCAAGAACCATTAATTTGTGATTTAATTATTATTATTTTTGTTATTGAGTAGATATTTATTTATTCTAAGAAGATGTTTACTTATGATTATTCAAACTTAGTATTATTAAAAAAATATGTATGTAAGATTTAGTAATTTTTTTCAGTGAAGTATTTGCACATATTTTAATTCTGGAAAATGATTCTTAAATCTGAAAAAGTAATATATACAAAACTCCTTTACGAAATTTATTACGTTTAATTGACGTAAAAGAAATGAATTTAGGATTTCCTTAATTAATTATTATTTTTCCACTTTTTGATGCTCTTAGGAGCAGTAAAAATTCAGTAGGTTTAATAAATAAAAAGCTGAGATTTCTCGGGTCGTTCATCTTCTTGATTTATTAAGTACGATTTCAGTTCTCGATTAAAAAAATAAAACGAAAAATTAAATTAATTTATATATATATTTTTTCGATCAAAATGAAGATAAATTTGACTCTTTAGATAAACATTAGACATTTAACATTTTATTTTAAATGATGTAATGATGTAATTTGTAATATTAAAATAGGTCAGAATTTTAAAAGAGCAAATTGTAATGTTAAATATATACAGTTTATTAAATCATGAACAAAAGATTCTAACATCAATAACCAAACGAATGTTAGAATTGTACATAATTTAATAAATTGTATATATTTAATATTACAATTTGTTCATTTAAATTTCTAGTTTGTTACGTTATTATATAGCCATTAACTCGAGCTTGTATTGTTAATGTTATTTTAAACGATGTTATTATTCAATTGTTTTTAAATATTTGTTAAAATAAGTAATTAAAAATCTGCTCTACATAATACACACGCATATCAATTGTAACGTCGATTTTAGATCGAAGTAACATCTCGATTAAGTTTACAAAATATTCTCAGAATTAATTACCATTTTAGATAACAACGAAACTTAAACTGTTATGTAATAACTTATTTGTATCGAGATTAAATTTGAAACTTGAAATGTAATTAACGCAGAATGTTTGGCGTCATGTTGTCACTGTAACACGTCAAATATTTGTAACGGTAATAGATATATCGTACTATTGACTGCGTTCAGCAAAGAAAGCAGCTTTGCAACTGTGTTGTAAGATTTTTTAATATGAGATTAATTCGTACATTTAGATTCAGTGAAGCTTAGTTTTAGAGCTGCTGAATGCAGTCATGTTGTGTACACAAAGTTGTTGCAGCTGTTATTCGCGCGATGTGAGCTAGAGCTCTACTCTCTAAATTTCTTGGAGTGAAATCTCACTCCAAAAAAGTTAAAATACTGCTACTATCGAAAAGGAATGAAAATTTGCACTTTGAAATAAGAGTAGCGGATTTTCAATCTTTTTGGGGAAGTAAGATTTCACACTTTTGGAGTGAGATTTCTTTTCTTTGGAAATAAATCTCACTCCAAAAAGAAGTGAAAATCTGCCACACTTATTTAAGAATGTAAATTTTTCACTCTTTTTCAATGTGACACTATTTAATTCTTTTGGAGTCATGAGATTTCTCTTCAAGAAATGTAAAGAGATGTACCAGAGCAGCGCAATCCTTTTATCTGGCCGAATGCCAACTTTATTGACTATTTCAACCGCTGTTTTTGACGTGATGGTAATAATCATGTAATAAGTAAGTAATAAATGATGAGTTTAGTAAATAAGTTAATAAATAAATAAGTAAGCTTAATAATTTTTTAATATTGTTCTTTACTATGGTTATCAGATAAAAACGAGAGATAACTGGCTGAAATATTGTTCTACAGATTAAATGATTTATGCAATTTCATACAATTTCATCTCATTACAAATAATTTTCTTCATTAAATATGAAGTTATTTGGTAAAATAAACAATTTTATCTAATGTCACACAATGATTTTTCGTGGTGGCACATGTAATTATCGCGTTATAGGGTGGAGTTGGCTAAGTCGTACCGACGATTAAATCGTATCTCCATTGTATTTTCTAAACGAAACTTTTTTTTTTTAAATAATGACACTGATGTGACGCTGGTAATATTGATTAAGAACTATCATTTTTGTTTTGTCTTCGAGTCGTCTGTTTACGAGTGACATTCAAAATTGATTTTGTTCGGTATCTGATCTATGTTTTGGTATAATTTACCTAAGGTGTTATCAGTACAAAGTGGGTAATTGAATTATAATATTCTTCATGGTTATAATTGATATTTAAACTCTTTCTGAGTATAGCATCAAATTAGCAAAATATTTGTAAGTTATGTTGCTATTGGCAAATTTGTAAAAATAGAGGGAGTTGGGTAAATCGTACTTGTCGCTGGTTTTTATATTGTACCGGCACAATTTGCGCAAGTGACGCGAGCAATATGTGGAGGTTACTATTATGATAAAAAAGGACTGGATTCAGTGTGTCAAGTGCTTTAAGTGGTTGCACGAAACCTGTAGTGACAATCCTAATATTTACCAAAACTGTTTAAATAAGCGCTCAAGAAAGTGATTACTTATCAACTATTGAGTCTTTCTATTAAATTTTTCTGTTGAGTCTCTCTATTGAGTCTTTCTATTGAATCTTTTCTATTGTGACAGAAAAATCCGTAATTGATTTTATTTCAAAAATTTATTTTTCCAAAATATCTGAGATTTTTATATTCCGAAATATAGTGCAATGATAGCTTAAATCAATTTAAATATTGTTTTTTACTTAAATAAGTTTTCTTAAATAAATTAAAAAAACACAGAGTCTAATTTCTGTTTTTATAATAGAAAAGTTTTTATTATACCTACTTAAATATGTACTCAATTTGAAATTAAAAATTAATTGATTAATAAATGAGTTTTAAAATTAATTTTGTTTATTTTCCCAGTAAAAAAACTGACGTTATTTACCGTCATTTTGATGTTAAACATGTTATTTTATTGTCAAAATGATAATAAGTAATGTCAGCTTGTTTGCTAATTAGAAGTACGATTTAGGAACCAGGTGATACAATTTAACGACTCGGTCTCCAAATCGTACTCGTCTCCGAAAGCTACTTTTTAAAAATCTAATTTAAGCAATAATTTAATGTTTATTTTCGTAAAAGTATTGTTTTGTTTTATTGCCAATGAACTAAAGTTTAATGTAGGTACAAAAATATTCTGATCTCTTTAGTACTTTTGTTACAATTTCGTTTAAACGCTACGGGGTACGATATAGGCGACTTCCCCTATATACATACACTGAGAAAAATTTCCAGTAACTTTATCCTTTCAAAATGTAACAAACGGATAGATTTTGATCGTATTTAGGACTATCCGATGATATTTTAGGACTATCCCATAAAATATTAAACAAATTTTATCCAATAGTGCTAAATACGATCAAAATTTTATTGGATAGTCCTAAATACGATCAAAATCTATCGGAAAATATCAGTTTGTTACATTTTGAATGGATAAAATTCGGAAATTTTTCTCAGTTTAGGAATTTCATATAAATTTAATAATGATTTCAGGGACGTACTCTATTCTACGATTACATTAAGTGATTACTTCGTTGATGAAACATGACGCTACTCTGGTACATCTAGAATTCTAATGCAGTGCCGTTTTATGTTATTGTCATTTGGAACGCGGTCGCGATAAGTACTAGGAGAGAACGCGATTATTCCTTTATGAACAATCATCGGCGATCGTTCGCGCGATTAACTACGCGTGTCGAGACGATGGCTATTCGGAGTAGACGTCTCGTGCAATTTACTCGTTCGAAACGGAAATCAGCGCGATAGAAGCTGGGAATTGCAAATCGTTTCACTACCATATTTAGGTCGATAGAGTTATTTCCTTGACGCTTGAATTTGAATGTATCTCGCGCCGCGCTTTGAACTCTTTTTTTCCGATCGTTTCTAAATTGAGAACGCGAATCGTTGGACCGAATAATTTAAGCAATGAAAAGCCGTGATATATCGAACGCTTACCAATAATACGTGTATTTCGCACGATTTACGCATTTGTGAGAAGTATTGCGCACATCGCAATATTGAATATCGATTGTATAGCTCTGGATGATATGTTATATTTTAATTAGCCGCCAATTCGACTCGTGTCATGATACGCGATATTGCCAAAGTTATCAACGCTACTTTCGTATTCGAGCAGTCGATAATGAAGCATTGCATCGCATCTAATCAATATGTATTGTATCAATACAATTATAACTAACCTCGTGTTTTATTATTTAACCGTATACTCGGCATTTGTATATCAGTGATCTTTTTAAAACCTTTGGCCGTTTGAAATCCATCTATTTGACTTATTTACGAGACATACAGCGGATTGTACGATCGTAAATTCGTCACGCAATCGTTCTTTCGTCGTGTAACAAAGAGCACATCGTATACAATTCATGTCGGGCGGGCCGTGCAAGTGCCGCGCGATCATCACATTGGATTCCAGCAATTAGTGCACGTGTGATTGTAATTAACTGCGCGAATGAGTGCATAGATAATGGAAAAAGGAGAAAATTCGTAAGCTGTCAAGTGGCGAAGTAATCGAGGAAAATTGCACTGAGAGAAAGAAATGATTGCAATTACTATAATTTATAGTAATTTTCAATGCTAACTATATATTTTATAGAATTATAAATATAATTGTTATAGAAAGCATGATTTTGCTGAAGATATCTAAACATTTAAGATACAAATTTGAAAATAATTTCATTGGATCATCAAAATAATTATGTAGGAGACTCAAGCATGACAAGCAATCTCACAAGCAATACTACAAAAAATTTTGACACTTGCATTCTAGCATCTGAACATCCAAAATAACATGTTTAATTATTTTAACAATCCAACAAAATTATTTCCAGATTTATATATTTTTAGATACTTTAACAAAACCGGTCTTTCCATGTATTATTAATATCACACAGTATTATATTACAGTAATATAAAAATTGAGCTTCCAATCATAATTATTTTACTATGCAATTATAATCATAAATACCCTTTTCTTTCAGTACATTAATTATTTTTACACATTTGTTGAGAAAAATTGAAAAAAGATTTAATATGCATAACTATCTCTTTCGAGATATTAATTACTTTGGACGCTGTTCTAATTTAAATGTATTTGTAGTTGTATTGATAATTCGACGTAGTCTGCGCGTATTTCATTTTCGCATATTGTATCTATGAGAAATACTTTATATTATTTTAATTTTTGGTAATGGGTTTCGATTCTGTTAAAGATGATCTTTGAAAGATTTTGTTATATAAACAAACACACGCATATACGCGCACACACATATATAGGTACATATATACATGTGTGTATATATATATATATGTTTATATATTTAATACAATCTTTCAAAGATCGTCTTCAACAGAATCAAAAACCTGTTACTAAAAACCATTACTAAAAATTATAATTATTTTTATATTATATGTATTTTATACATATTATATATATATATTTTTTTTTGTGTATACAATATATATATAATATAATATAAAAGAGAAACTATGTCAGAAATGAAATAATATCTCGCAAATTTATTTCCCTAAAATAGATGAATTTAAAATGGATTAATGTTTAATTCTGGGATATATTTGACCGTCCAACGATTTATTGTATATAACATGGACACAAACAGGCGCACAATACATATATCCGTTCTTTTAACAATTTATAGATACAGAACTTGTTCTATCGATTCATTTTACTACATTTTACTATTTTATATGGAATACTAATTAAGTTTGAAATTTGTAGAACAAATTTATAAGCATAAATAAAAAAGTGGAAATCGTTGTGTTGATACATGGGAAAAAATTTGGAATAGCTGAGATTCCTCAATGACGAAGCCATACCAACTCCATACAAGTGGTCACATTGAATCCAATCTAGAGCTGCCACGACTCCAACTTGGCAGTGACACGGTTCGACCTTTCGCGAGTTCTTCTAAGCATATAATGAGGCGCGCATACTCCATGGGCGCATCAGACGACGATACATATATTACACATCGCATCGCATTTCATTTGTATACAAATGAAAACCACACACATCACTCAATAGTTGCTTTCCATTTACACACAAGTGAAACTGAGTCTGAAGTGAGCTGAGTATTTTATACTCAGATTAATGACGTCATTACTCGCTTACTTTGGTAAAAAGTTATCACATGTCAATACAGGTTCATAACCTCACTTTGAAGTGAGTTTACGAGATTCACTAAAGCATACGATCTCGATCTTGTGCAGATTATGGGTAAAAACTCAGTTGAATCTCACTTGCCAGAATGCTAAAGGAACGCACATTCAACTGAGTTATGACGTCACAAATGAGAATTATCTGAGAATCAGTGTAAATGGAAAGCATCTTATATATGCTGGAACCGGGACAGCTCTAGTGTGAGCGCTACGGAATCGGCATGCATCCGATTCGTGCTAACTGCAGTTTAGAGTTCCCTCTTTTCTTCATTTATTTCGTACAGGTTCGATCACTCATCGAACTGAACTCGTTCGAACATTGGTACTGTCAGAGTCCCAAATTTTTTCCCGCGTAAAAAAGACGGATAAGTATAAAAGTTTGCATTTTTGAAATAATGAAAAAAAATCGAGATTAATAACAAAATAATACATTTGTAGCTCATTTAGGCCTGATTGCACCAACGTTATTTTGGTTTCGCTTTAAACGAAATGTAAATGTGTCTGTACATATACTTTCCGTATGTTTGTAATTTTTAAATTACAATTTCTAATTTCTAAAATCTCCCAAATATCATACAGATATGAAACTCGTATAGAATTCCATACATTGAATCATTCAGTGTATGGAGTACTCCATACCAACCATACTGGAGTCGCCGCCCATGGAAGTAACACAGCGTTGACTTAAATCTCAAAAATCAAATTATCGTTTTTGATATCCTTATAGCTTTTTTGTGAAAAACAATTAAATCAATATTATCCTTATAATTTTTTAACTTAAATATACATAGAAAGAGCAAATAATGACGTAGGAATGCGTACTCGTTGAACATAAGAAATTGTAGTATTAGCCCGTTTGGAAAAATAATGCCTCGCAGAAGTCAAACAGTTCATTATAGGAGGTCGTGCCTGTGGAAACTTTTTATCAGGACGACAAGATCTACAACATATCAAATTTTCAGGCAATTCGACCAAAACTCAATTTCCATAAGGTTTGTGCGGGGTCCTTTGTTATTAGGGTTGAAGTGTTCGAATGTTGGAAACTCATATTGTTGACATAATTTTAAAAAATATATTGTAACTGACAGTAGAATGTGAAAAGAAAATGATGTTATAGAAATTGCATATTCATCATTCTATTTGAAACAAGTATCGTTTCAAAATTAAAAAATCCTCTTTTGAAATGTAATAATTTCTACCATTTTTCCATCAATGCAGCAGAATGTTACATAGTTATGACAATTTTAACAAAAGAAAAGTTATTTTTGAATTTAATAAAGTCATTTTTGACACAAAATTTCAGGAAATACGATGAAAGCATTATTAGGATCCAATATAGTAATAACATTATTTGAATAATATTTTAATATCAAGTATATATCATATCATAATTAAATTTCTGATTTTATTCTTCAGTGAAAAATAAAAAAGAACCGCAAGATAATATGTATATAAAATTATAACAAGTGTAAGATATTGATATCTTTAAACTTTTTTTTTTATTAAAAATTATTACATATAATTTTTATTTCCTTTATATTTTTATGTTGTTTATGAAATGGATTATGTTTGTGTGTACGTGTGTGTGTGTGTGTGTATATATATAAATATATTTATATATGTGTGTATATATGTATATATATATATGTATATGAATTATTTATATATTGAATTTCTTTTACAATCGATTCTTATTAATCGATGATAAATTTTTTAAATCTCAAATATTTTAATCATTTATACTAAAAACATTTATAATATTTTAAAAATGATTTTTAATGTATTGTGCTATAAATAATTCTGAATAATATTATCATAATAACGAGATATTTATATTGACATGCAAATTCATAGAAGCATATATCGAGAAAAATTCATATTGACAGCACTGTGTGGAAAGTTTATTTCTTTTGGATCTCACATCATTTCTCGTCGAATATATCATCAACCGTGACGTGTTGAACTTTAAACGTTACAAACGTAACTGATCGAAGTTTCTTTTAACTCTTATAATTCTACTCATTGATTTACAATTTGATATTTTTGTATTGGACACGTTAATGTCCGAATGTATGCGTTTATTTTTTAGGCATATCGAATTATGTTATAAAAATTATGTTTCCGTTCGCCTCTACTTTGGTTGCGTTTCGTTTCTCTAAATAGGCAAATAGAATTGTGGCTATTCTCTTAAGAAATTGCCACCAGAGTTCGAAATTAATAGCACACAGAGAAACTGTACTCTTACAGCGTCATTTATTTTGATTTATCACCTCGCAAGCTCAATGCCGACTGATTGAAAATGGTCTCCGTCGCCAGTACAAATATTTCGCTAATATCGCCGATCATGCCTTAGGCACGTGATAACGATTGTCTAGACCCGAACAAATTGGTTATGATTTAATATTGATTCAGATAATATACTTAATTTTTTATATTATTTTTAAATTGAATAAAATGTTTGAAATTGGCTTTGAGGCTCAAAAATATTGATTTTGAGTGTATGCATATTTAGGGGAAGTATGCTTAGTTTCTACATAAATATAGTAGTCACATTTATAAAAATCAATGTTTTCCTGGTCTACACATTTAAAAGATACTCTGCAATCCTTGCACGAAACGTACTGAATCCTACTGTTTCATTTGTCATTTCTGAGCTAATAATACACTCGGTGAGACTTTTTCACTATTAGATTTGTTTTTAGTCTTCTTGACTATGGGGCCTATTCTGTAACTCTTAACGACTGTAACGATGTCATTACATTATCGTTGCGCAATTTTTTAAATTTAAGTTTTACTATACCTATGCAAAATCTGTGCAATAACAATGTAACGATATTGTTGCAATCGTTAAGGGTTACAGAATAGGCTTCCAAGCCTACAAATAAAAAATAAATGTCAATGTAAACTCTGATTAAGATTCCTTGAAAAACTGTTATTGTCCAGTATTGAACAAGTTGTATTTCACGATATATAAAATTACTCTATATTTTTATATTTTTTAATATATTATTATTGTATAAACGCCTGAATAATGATAAATATATAATTATTTATCTCACCCTAAGTGCAAAGTTTTTGGGAATTTCAAGCAACGCGAACAGACTTATAGTCTATTTAATTACAAATAAAATGAGTACAAGTAAATACAGAATAATTCATCAGGCAATGTAGCAGATAGGGTGGAAAGTTATTAAGAGCACAAATTGAACGCTCAATACACCCTCACTCATTAATAACTTTTAATTGGCTGGACAAAGAGGCGGGAAAACTTATTACATTTCACAAAGTGGTTTGATTAAATGGGTACCGTAAATAACTACTATCAGTCGGCAGTAAAGAGATACTAACATCATTCGGTATAGGGCAATGTTCGGTACTGAGCGCACTTTTCCTAATACATCCTTTCCTAACACGTATAATGTAATATTATTATAATATTTTTTATTTTATAGAACATATTTATTTGCATTTATTGTAATATATTTAACGGATTATATATTTCAAGAATTCAATGCTTATTTCTTAAGCTTGTAAAAATGTCAATAAATATTAAATATTCAATAACAGTTTAATATTAATTTTCTATATTTTTGACATACAAATGTATATTAAGAAAAATAGAAACATAGATATAAAAAAGATACAAATAAAAAACAGATATAACAGAAATAATCGATCCTCTAACTTCATATACAGTAAAACTTTTATATTCGAAATTAAAGTTTTCAACGTTGTGAATTTCTCGTGACAATCATATAGTATTTTAATGGTGTCATATTTCATGTGTAATCGCTTCGTTTTTCAGCTCAGTACAGTTTTAGTCTATTTCTTACCAAAATGTCGCTATCACTGGTTGATATAAAATTTTATTTTTGAATATCTCATTTCTACACTTTTGAAATAACGCACAATCGAAAGAGTAATGATCAAAATATAGGTATTATGAAATATGTAAACTAAGAGAAAAAACGATTACAATAACTTAATAATAATTTATAATCATTTCTTGGTGTTAATATTATATATATTTTTATTATTAGTAGATTTATAAATATTATATATAATTATTATTAATATTAAAATAATAATGACTATAAAAATGGAGTTTTAATCATAATTATTTCGCCATATAATTATAGTCACAAATATCAAAAGCTTTTCTTTCAGTAGTATAGAATATAGAAAATATATTCTCTATAATATATCGACATTCAACAGCAGCATTCATATATGTATATATAACGATCCCTTAATCATCGATACTGGGGCATCAACGACATAAAGTTAATTTTTGGCGTATCATAACTTGACGATTGCTCGGTTTATGTACCAGCGTAAAATATCTCGAATATTGCTCGCACTGTCGGTCGTGCGTGATATTTCGTGTAATCGTGTCACTACGTGAACTCAGGAAAATTCGCGAGATACCGACCGGTTGCGAGGATCAAACGTCAAAGCTCAGTTCCCATACCCAGCATGGCTTCTTCATTCTCGCGTGCACGCGGGTGCATCGCAATCTCCAGATCTATATACGCGAACTAACCCTCCGGGGTGCCTTGAGTAGCTCTCGTTGCTGCTCATTGCGGATACGTTACGATTTCGTTCGCACGTGAAGGATAGATCCTATGGGAATTTCTAACGGAGCCATCAGCAAAGACGTCAAACCGGAACAAATAAACGACTGAGGTACGATTTTTTATGATATGTGAGATCACCGATAGTATTCGAGACACGAGCGAGTAAGCGAGCATGCGGGAAACGTCGAACCTATTCTCTTTTCGACGATAAGGGATAAATCTCGCGGCGATGCTTAGAAATGTGCAATTTATTCTTGTCAGCTATCACAGATAAGTATCACAGGGAGATTTAAAAGCGGCGAATCTATTTTTCTTCGATGATAAAAACGTTTGATATAAATCTGACAGGTATACGTGACGTAAAATATAAAAATAAGTTTTCTAAATGCGACATTAATGAAAAAGGCTAATGATATTCATTCTGCAAGAAAATTAGATGGAAAAATATACAACGAAAAATGTATTATATGTATATATTTACATTAGACAGAAATTTTTAAATAAAGTATTTTTCCTGTTTTCCGTAATATGAAAAAATAAAATAAAACAAAACTCTTGAACAATATAAAAATTTCATGATTTATAACAGAAATATGTGTATTTCCATAATTATACTGTTCATACGATTTTTGTACAATGCGCAAAAGCGCGCTACAAAGAGGAAAGTAATAAAAATTTCCCTTTTTGCAAATATTGATAAAATTTGCTCGCGTTATATAGATCGGATTCGCTTTATTTTCAAATATATCAACGTAAAGCTGTGATATTATGTACAGTTCTGAAACGCGAAACGTATCGTGAAAAATGGGAAACGTCATTCGCGCAAAGAGACGGTACAACCCGTCATTCGACGTTCAATGTGATACCGCGCGGCTCTCCGAGGCTGTAACGACATAATTTAAGCTCGTTAGCAGACACAGCGCGCTGGGTGCTCGAACGCCGACGTCGCCGCTGCGCTCTCGAAGTTCGTCAACCTAATTCAGCGGCAGTTTACTCCCGTTTATGCTCGCATTCTCGAGACTCGCGCGGAGAACGAATCGTTCCTACGGTCGCTCGTTGGAAGAAAACGGCGTTTGTCAACTAGTAAAGCCGACGTTGTCTCTCGAATGTGTGAAATCCAAGCTTAACGAACTTCCGGCGACGCCGTGGCCATTTGGCCGTTTTTTGCCGTCTGATTGCCGCGGACAGACGACGTCTTATCTTCGAGAAGAGCGACTACTCACCGTTTCACGGTGGATTTCCGGACCGTTCTTCGACTACGAGACGAACATCGCATTCGGTGAGAAAGAGATCGCGAGTTTCTCTTGGCTCGAACTTGGCGCGCTAAAGCGACGCTCACCATTGACTGCTGCAAACAGTGGAAACTGTTAAGCGAGCTCGCGGCACGCATGACAAACTCTCGCATTCTGCACTAACGGCACGAAGCACTTTGCCGCCAACCGCCACGCTCGGCACGAGCAAAGCGCAATTATCATTAGCCACGGCTCAGCGAGCGTTCACGAGTTGCCTAATCAGTTAACCGCAATTAACTCCGATGTCTAATTAAAAAATGAAACTGCACGGAGACAAGCGGCAAAACGGTGTTCACACCCGCAATTCCCGTATTCGCGTTTGTATCTGCTAATTTCTGCTAATACATTTGGTATGTATCGTTTCCTTACTTCAAAAGTGATATAACTAAAAAAGTATGTTTTTCAAATTATTACCGTGAATGAATTAAGTTAGTTAGGTAAAGATTACTCTATCAATCTTCAAAAGTAAACTTATATAACTTCTCACAGTGTCCTTCCGCCAAATAGCATTTGTCGTTCTTAAGAGTTTAAAAGATCATACTTTCTATAAGAGACATATTTTGAGTTGTGTCGTTTTTATAAATAAAACAGAGTTTTCTACAGATAATATTGAGACAGTTTTGGCGATTGAAGTGATTTGAAGAAAAAATTGTTTATTTTAAATTTAGTTTTTAATCGATCACACAAGGTATGTATAAATATATGATGATTTAGAGTTATGTCACTTTTGATGAATTATTCCGGATTTTTTATAACTTTGCATTGAAAAAAATGTATTAAATTTTAATAAATATTTGAATAGTACCAACTAAAATTTATTTACAGTAAATAAATGTTTACTCGAAAAAAAAAGTAGTTAAATCAAATTAATGGATTTTGTGTCAAATAAATATATCTTATTTAGTAAAAAAAAAAAAAAATAGTGACAATATTTAGTTAGTACTATTCAAATAAATAATTTATTAAAATTTAGTATATTTTTTTAATATGCAGAATATAAAAAGCATCACAATTTAAAAAAGAGGGATTTTTTATGGGAAATGAAAATGACAAAAATTATATTTGATTATGTTTCTAAGAATATATTATTCTTCTGTCGATATTATTTGATCTATCAATAATTTTTTATTAAATCGATGAAAAATAGTTTCGCCTATTTTCTGAAAAACTTAATTTTTTTAAGTGTGTCATTTTTGAGGTAAGAGAATGACATGCATGTAAATTTCTAAGTTTTCGATCGCCTTTAATTAATGCCTATATTCCATGAGAAAAGAATGTTTGATATTTATGACAATAATTGCAAGATAAAACAAGATAAATTGTAGTTAGAAATTTTAATTTTATAGTTATTACTACGTACTATATTATCAGTAATAATAATTATATTTATCAAAAAGTTTTATCAAAAGGATGTGTCTACACACACAGAAATAACAACTTTTAGGTAAATTAAGATCGATGCAATCATTTTTTTTCTTAGTGTTCACGGTAAATTAAAAGATGAGAAAATTTTATTTGGCGGTGTTGCCATATGAAAAAATGCTATGAAAAAGCAGTCCTTTTTGTATTCTCATTTTACTCTCCTTTTTACTACTTTCTTTCTGCGATTGATTTTCTTTCGCTCGCGACCCGTATCGACACAAAAATATTTGCCTAGCATACCGATTCGGATTTCAGTCTTTTACGGTGGCATTTTCCGGACGCGTCGAATATCACGTGACAAATAAGACGAGTATCCGCGTCCACGCGGAAAGGCGAAAGGTTTTCAGTGGAGAACAAACGGTACAAAGCACGCACTGTTGCTAGAGTGTCGGATTACGCTGGAAATATCGCGCTGCGTTTGTTGGGTTTTAACCGCGTTATCGATTTATTATTTAGTCGTTTTTATAAAGCTAAAAGGTTTGGCACGCACTGTGTTATTCATTGTAGTTCTTAAGAAATCGTGTGTCGTATATGCCGCGCAATTAAGCGTTCTATCTTAGGCAAATCGGAGCAAGAACGGATTGTAATAGCACTATGTGGGTGATGTTTCGTGCTGATAACTTGGATCAAGTGTAATTGCGCCTTTTACTTTCGTCGTGATGCCAAACCGTTATTCGGATAGCCACGTGAACAGATATAATCTGCCTTTTTTTCCATAATGAGCAATTGCTATATGGAAGTAGAAGTTTTCTTGCGATATATGTGTAGAGCTGTGTAATTAGCGAAAACTCCACATGAAATTAGCTATATACCTACATACGTATTTAAATCGACATACAGTAAAATTCCCTGCTAATCGAGAAGTATGATATTAAAATGATTAAAGCAGACGCTCAGTTATTCTCGCGCGAGATTTCGTCTGACTGAAGTCAGTGTTGATCTTTCAAAGTCACGTATTAAGCTAGCTAAGATATTCATGAGATAAATGCGACGAATTTCCTTCTCTAATTTCCGGCAAAGAACACACGAGACTTCACGCGATTATTTCATGACACTATTGCACAGTCGGAAATGAAACGACCGAAGTTCGCGCAATGTTTAATGCCTGCAAAGATCGTGTATATAAGTATATATGTTTATTACAGCAAGTATTTTATTAATTCGGTACAATGCTCGAATATCTAGTGGTTGATACGAAATTATTCAAGAAGCCGACCGGGTCGAGGATCGCTCTGCAAGCGGCTATCCGGACACTTGCTCGTCCAACTGAATTTGCGCAGGACCCTGTCCGTTTACCGATTAGGGGACTAAGGGATGAGCGTGGGCCGGCTTCGATCCGCAGCAAAGCCATTTTGGCGAATCTGCTCTTGGGCGGTCCGCCGGCGCGGCGGCCGTCTAATCCAGGCGCAACAATGGAGCTGCATTATTGCGTGCGATGTTCATTTCGTCGGTGAAGACCTTCTCTCTCCCTGTCCGAGTTCTTCGTTAAAGATTGATGATGCCCTTCGTTATTCACGAGCGGTGTGTTCGTCCCCGCGCAATCACGTGACGTTATTCCCAGTGACTCGTGAAGATGAGATCGCGCTTGGTGGTCCTACAGTTCAGGGCGGTTTACCAACTCTACGCTTTCTCAGTTCGCGAATAGATATCGCACGAAGGAGTGAGGGAATAACGCGGGAGCGACGGAAGAGGAAGAGAGACGAGTGGGCCACGGAATAATACGGTAACTGGGCGGATCTCGATTTTGCTCGAACGGCGCTGTTTTATCGCGCGAAAGTTTCTCCGATTTTTGGTCGATATTTCTTCAACGCTATGAGTCAGCTTTTCTTTATTTCTGTTTTTGTATCCATCAGCATCGCGACGTTATCTCACAGAATCGCGCGGGATATAATATTCCCAACAGAAACGCCTGCGGATCAATTCGCTTGACACTTGGCTTTCCAAACTGCTTTCGCTATTGCAACCGCGGCTGTCTTTCCGTCACGGCGTTATCGCTGATCCGATTATTACGAAAGAACGAAGTTGTCGAACCGAAATGGATATCCCATTGCGCTTTTACCCACTGGAAATCGAGAATTGGCTCTAAAAATGGGAAGATATGACGTGCCGCATTGAAATGTTTTATCTTACTGTTTCATCAAAAATCTCATATTTGATTAACGAGAATTTTTTTTGTACAAAAATATCGGCCTTCAATCGAAATTTAAATACAGTTGATGCGAAATTTCAAGTTTTGAAATAGGAGAGTCACGCTGCGACTTCAGCCTATCTAAAGTATGAGCTTCTACAAGGCTTTACCCGCTTGATATTACTGTAGGATTAAGTAGCTTCGCAGTTTGGCTTTGCGGATTTGTTCGCTAATGAGGTGCATGCCTTGTATTCCCTATAATTGCGTACCGCTGTTTGTAGTTCTAACGATGATCCTTCATGGTTGACTGTCTTTACGAAACTCGAAGATCTATACGTGGGTACTCTCGGATTAGATTGTCGATTAGTTTGCATGTAGATCAAATTCAATTAGGATTTATGTGCTATGGAGACAACTTGAAAATGATTTCATATTCGGAAACAGAGGACATCGAATTATTTGGTTCAGTCAAATGACAAGAATAACAAGATTTCGAGCGAAAGATATTAGTAAAGGATAATACTTCTTATCATGATTAAATATTTATAAATTCAGAAGATAATTAGGATCAACATCTTGTTATGCAAGATAAAGGGTAATAAGAAAAAACAATCTTTCATAGTTGTTACATAGAAAGAATGATTTCGTTGAAATATCTAGATACAGATCTAAAAATAATTTTATTGGACTATTAAAATAATTACGTAGAATGATGATCAATACTGCACAAATTTTTGACATTCTATCAATCAGTTTGAGCGGCCTGCATAATTATTTTGATGGTTCAACAAAATTATTTTCAGATCTATGTATATTTGATTAAATTTTTAAATATTTCAGTGTAAATCCGCCGTTTTCATATCCGTTATCCAAATAGAAACTCATAGTTAATTTATAATTGTTTTAAAACTAATTTTAAAGTTTTTAGAAAACCGGACAATGCATCGAGTGTTCTAAATCAAATCTTAGAGAATGCTTTAAATAGAAGTTATCAGCCTTTGAACATTATATATCCTCTTGAAATTTTAATGTTGGAATGCTAACTTTATAGATGCATTTCTCTTGAGATCATAAGTTGCTGTGTCACGTCAATGATGGTACTCGCATATCGAATTTGGTTGCGTTGGATTTTCACTTAAAATTTATATTTTATTTCCAAATAAATTTAATTCTTTTGAATTTTCTTAATACTACAAAACGCTTTCCATTCTTATTTGCGTAATTTGAGTTGATAGTCGATGTAACGATATGATAACAGTTAAGAGACTATCTATTCTCAATAACGCCGCTAACACTACTTCACTGATGCGTACTTTAGAAGCCGGATTCACTTGCAAGTCACTCTACGAACTTTCGTAAATTACGAAATAGTATCCAACATAGAACATAGACTGTGCCTCAGGATACTACCGTCGTCTCTTTCATCTGTAAGTATTATTCTGGAGATGATATTTTCTTAACTACAATGTCGAAACGTTAACAGTGTTTGCTAAATTAAACTTGAAAAGATGTATACGTAGAAATTGCGCTGTTTAAATTTGAATATCGCTCTTAATTTAAAATATTTTTTTTTATTGAGATGATATACCTATATTTACAACTAATTGAACAATGATGATGTATAACAGTAGATTTGGTTGCGTTACTTTTTGTACCTAATCAATATCTTCGCTTTCTCTCTCTTTAATGTTTGAAAATATATTTATTTCTTTTTAAGTGCAAACATTTTTGAAGATTTCGAGCAAAACGAACACCTAACGCTGTCCACGATTTCTATTTTTGGACTTGAAATTGAAATGTGTCGTGTTCACGTCTATTGCAATTTTTACTTCTCACTTTATAGCTGCTTTCTTACAGCGTGCGATGCTCAGTCTTAGGGACGTAGAACACTAGTCTAAGAGCGAGTAAAGTTTCTAAGAGTATATTTATTACTACTGTCTAATATTATAAGATACTATTAATCATTCATAAAAAATAGAATATAAAAAATATAATATATATGTAATAATATGTTTAAAAGTATAATTTTATACGATTATGTTATATATATATATATATATATATATATATATACACATCACAGTCAAAGTGTTAATTTAGTAAATGTATTCACACTTACTAGTAAAAAAAATGTAAACGTATCCTACTAATTTGATAAGTAAATGTATTCACAAGCAATGAAATTTAAGCTTTTATTAGTAAATGCATACATTTTCATACCTACTTAATTTAGTAAAAATATGCACAAGCAAAATACATCAATTTACATTCACTTATGCTAACAAATATGCACACCACACCTTGGAATTACGTGTATGCTCAGTGGTCACGTGCATTTTATGTATTAAATCTTCGCTTTACTAAACGAATGAGTCTACAATATTCTCAAAATAATAGGTACCGAATAGATTAGACAGACCCTTATGAAAGGTAGAGCGTATCATGTATTACAAGCAAAGTTATAGTATATATCGAGGTATATATGTATATTGCTGTCGGTAATAAGCGTTTATTCGCATTCTTTTTTTTTTTAATCACAACGCACTTTAATATCTAATTCCTTAATTTTTTCTCAATTAGAAATTATTATTATGATAGACAGGGGAGGTGCTCCATTATGTCAATGTAATAGGTTTCATAACTTCAATAATGGGTCAAACTTCTATGATTAATATCTCGGTTCGCGAATCAGAGCGATGCTTTTTTCTGTCAGATTCGTTTGTCTCGGACAAAACGCGACGAAGTATAATTTCATCAATTTTTGAGCTGAACTGACATGGTTAAACTGAATAATTACTGTATGCATTTACTAAAATATACTTTTACTGTGACGACTAACGTATTAATGTGCTTTTACTAATGTGTATAGTAAATGTATGCATTGTTTAGCAAACAAAGGCATTTACTAGAGATAGTAAACATTTTTTATATTTAATTGATACTTTTACTAAAATCATTATATAAATTATAAATAATACGGACTAGTAAGTGTATACTAAAACATTTACTAAATTTTACACTTTGACTGTGACATATATCTACATATTGTGAGTGTTCTACACTCGTAAAGTTTGGCTTGAAAAGCTTTATTACAAAGTTATAAACAAATATTGAAACAGAACATGCCATAGGAAACAATGGATTTTCCATTGCGCAAAATATGAAAGTGTACATTTTGTGTACACAAAGGTCGAACGAGTTTATCTCGTATATATATTCACGTCATATTTATTATATTTAAACAATTTAGTATCATTTCGACGTGTTCGTAAATATGATATTTGTTAATAAACTCTGAGCTCTGAGTCAACAACTACGCTCGAAAAGAATAGCTATTAGATTTTCATCGTCCTGAAATAATAACTGTCATCAAAATGCCACCATTTGTAAATAAATATTGAAATGTTTCGTTTCAATATTTGTTTATAACTTTGCAATAAAGCATTTCTAGCCAAACTTCATATAACATTTTTACTTATTTCCTGCACTTGTAGAATGTGCTCCTACAATTTATCCGCTAAATCTTGAGACATTCTATATATACATTTATTATAAGTATATAACAAAACAGAATATATGACTAATAATATTATCTAGTTTGTTAATAGTTTTCTGTGTAAAGACTACTAATGTTGCGTTTTTTTAAAATATAGTATTGACCTTAAATGCGACTGAAATGTTTAAGGTTGTAACAGTAAGTTAAGTATGATTTACATTTTTGATAACACGATTAAATTGAATCATTGGAAAACATTTTTTAATTTTTTGCGTATTAAGCATCGGGCTCTTTATTTGTCCAACTTTATAAACTTGTTTAGTTTCGAGATTCTTTAACAATTATGTATATTTGTTTATTTAATACATTATTAATAAACATTTGAAAGAAGTCTAATTGAATGAAAAATCTGTATAAGTAAGGAGTGACAGTCATTTAAACTGTACACTCACCGACTGAAAGGTTGCAACAGATTTTTTTCTTTAGTTTTCAGAATGCAATCTTCTCACCGAGCGATTAATTTTTACTTACGGACCCATAAGTAAGAACCAATCGCTCGGTGAGCAGACTGCATTCGAAACCCATTAAAAAAAAAGTGTTGCAACCTTTTAGTCGATGAATGTACATATTCTCGATCGTGATCAAATTTCGCAAGACGAACAAAAGCTAAATGCTTTTAATGTACACTGCAGTCGTATATGTTGCTTTAGGAATTTTGTCATTAAATTCTAAATGACCTACAAAAAGGATCGTTCATACGAGCTCGTAAACTCTAATCATATATGGCGAAGTATTAATGTACATGATACTTGAATGCGCACATCTCGTTACGCAATGTAATTTCAATTCTACAGCGAAATACATGATCAAATATCATTGACCGCATATTAATATCAACTTCGCAGTCTGTCAACGTGATATGCGAATTCTTCTTCAAGTATCTGGTTTCGCATGATTGCATTGGTACTCTGAACTCGAGTATGAATGCGAATTTGCACAATGCTTCTCGACAATATAGGATCAATACAAAATCGGACAAGAATATACCGTGTATAATATTTTTAAAATGATACAATTGTGCTAATAATCATTTAAGATTATTCGTCAGCGTAGTAGCAATAAATACTAAAATATGTGAATTAATCGATCCTTAACAAGATCTATTAATTAATATATTTAAGTTGGAAGTGGATCAATTAATATGTTTAAGTGGAAACGTAAGAAATCGAAATAATTATGAGATTTATATGGCATTACGCTTTTGCTAACGAGCGCATACTACTAATAGATTAAATTAGCTTTTGTATTTGTAGTAGCAGTAAACTACAAATTTAAGCATTCAAATTATGACAATAGCTGCTTACAACATGCTTTGAGATACTCTTATTTTTAGTTACATTCTTTAGAGTTACATTCCTTATTAAAAAAATCATTTCTCTATTAAAAACAAAAAGATATATCGTCATTTTAAGTCTGTTATAAATTCAACACGTAACGAAGAGGCATGTAACGTGTTGCGAATTACAATTACACAATTTAGCAATTTTACAATAATCCTCGTGCGGTTTTCTATTGATTATTCACTCTGATTAAGGGGGATGCAGATTCTCGATGGACTTTATTGGAATCTAGAATATCGGCAATTAAGCAACAGAATTTAGGTTGACCCTATAACGCTTGATTAGTTCGAGATTGAATACGTTTACGATCCTTTGACGCTCGGTCGAGCGGCGCTCATTGCGGATAATCACGACGCTAATTTAGCGATGAGCCAGTTGATCAACAGTCATCATCATATCAACGTGCCTTCTTATTAAGTCGGTTTTAAATCGATGTGACTAGCGGTTTAACCCTTGTGTCCTGAATTTAACATGTATTCTCTTACTATGTTAATCTAGCTCGATATAGTCGTCAATTTTCATAGTCTATTTTATTTTAAAAAATTCTACATATTTTATAATATTTTCTACTTGATCACTGATACATTTTAAATTATAAAACATTTAAATTCATTTAAGCTAACTTTAACTGAATATATGTCACTAATACAGATACGAAGGTGATTTAATTGAAATATATTAGATAAAGTATATGTGGTTACCTCGTAATGTAATAAAACACGGTACGCTCTTGGACATTTTTCTTGTGTACTCGCTTATAAATTTAACTTTTAACTTTTAACTTTCGAAATTGAAGCCAAAATGTGTAACTGACATAATTATCTCCTCTGATAATGAATCTAGACCCATTTAATTTATGTTCATTAAAAAGCATTAATTAATTTTACGGAATCAAAATGACATAACTCGTATATAAAAGACAAATGAGAATACGAAATATGTTCTAATAAAGATAACTTAAATTTGCAGATGTAACATAAAAAAAATTGAATTATTTGACATTTTTGACAAGAAAATTTATAATCGAGACAATTAAGTGAGTTCAATATATTGGACCTACTTTATAAACTCACTCTGAAAGGTTAAGAATAGCTAATATAGCATTCCACATTGTGGAGTTCACAATGTCATGTCGTATATGATATATTTGTGCGCCCGGTCGGTTTCCGCGCCCTTGTCGTTTCTAAAACGTGTTGATACAATTAATATGCGTATTCGTGAATCACTAGAATCTGGTAAGCAAGCATGCGTGCAAAATTTCGATAATGAGCAACGTAGCTGCGAACATGGTAATTTATCATCGTGTCGCCGTGCATCGCATAGTTTCCCCGTTGTAGCTTATTAAAGAACACTAACTTTCGCGAACATTGACAAAACCAAACTTTATCTCCTTGTTTTCGTCAGTTATCCGTTATCCTTTGTCATGACGTGATATGAAACAGCAAGCAATTTTTGCAATACAAGCATCAATCGAGCTTCCGCTCAAAAACCCAAAGTTAAAATAACATCGTCAAATATTGAGCATTTGGAAAATGCCTATAGCAATATAAAATATCTAAAGATGCGCCAATTCAATGGAAATCAATGATTGTCAATGGAAACAACTTTCCTATTAATTATCGTAAATTTTTGTAAACTATTTCTATTGAAAAAAGCAGTCGCAACAGATCAATAATGCGTCTTTAGTACAGTTGGTTTATTCACGATCTTGAAAAACCTTTAAGTTTTCAGCGCACGGGGACGAATGACGACATCGCATTAATGTTCTCTTGAGGTAGATCTTGAAATTCTTACGATGGAAGCTCATAGAACCTCACGAAGGAAGCTTATAGAACCTTTGCCTTTATATCCAATTTTACGATATAATAACGTAACTAAGGATAAAAGAATATCACACATTTTTTTTTAAGCTTATCATCAATTCCACGTATTTTTAAAAAATGTAAATTAAATTGATAAAACAATTTCCTAATCATGCATATGAATTAGAAAACAACATTTTTCCCTCAGTTTTCAAGTTAAGAATGATTCAAAAATACACCCGAGTTCACAAGTCGATTGACTATTTGTTTTGATATCTACTAGATTTTTTATTGATCTCCGAAAAAAACTCGATATTTTATCGATGCAGCGTTGATAAAACATCGATCTTTTCGATGCAGCGTTGATAAAATGTCGATCAATAGAAAATGTAGTCGATATCAAATCAAACAATCTGAAAAAAATTGATTTGATTTCGACTTATGAACCAGGGCAATGTATTTCCTATTTTATTATTTCTTTCTAAATCTTAAAAAAATTTAATTGGCTCTTGTTGTAAACTATAGATTTGTATTTGACAGAAATGTGTAATTTCGTTAGATTTTATCTTAATTAAAGATTTTAGTTAAGATTTTAATTAAGCTGTCAATTGAAATCTTAACTAAAATCTTTAATTAAGCAGTAAAAAAAATATATTTAAGAAATACACAATTTATATATTTTTTATATATACATATTTTTCTATTTTTTAAATTCCTTTTATGCCCCTATTCTTTATTTGTGAAATTTTTAGAACGCGAATTTAAATTTATCAACTCTATGAAACTATCTAACAATCCTCTTGTTAAGCAGACGAAGGCGCGAAATTTCTCACAGATTTCTGAAACACGTATGAACTTAAATTACCGAACGGGCTAATCCACTTACCGATTACAAACTTCGTCTACGTGTGACGCCTAGATAAGACCGCGGGTATTCAAAGCGTAACACCGGGGATTCGTGCGTGACACAGCTCTACCCCTCGCAAAAACGTTAGCTTCGAAGCGTGATACCATTAGCAAGGAAATGATCCTGTTACTTGCCGGACTTGGCTGGCAGAAACGGCCTCGGCTTACAATTGCGAAGCGGACATAACGTTAATGCGGTCTTAACACAAATCCTGTCGCCGTAAAGAAAGCTTAAATTTCATTTTCTTTGTCAATCTAGCATATAATATTCTCGCATTATATACGGTGCATCTTTCAACAAATTCGATATTGGTGAACCTCTCTGATTATATAGTGAACTAAGTTTCTCAGAAACAGAGGAAGAGGGAAGAATTGTTCTTCGATTCGTCGAGTGTAACTTGGCGGACGTCGTGTCGCTATGCACAGCTCGAATCTGATTAAACGCGAGACAAGTGTGTTGCACTCCTCGGCTCCCTCTTCAGAGAGAGATTGAACTACTGTCGAATCTAATTCCCAGTATCATTAATTACAATTAAGGCTCCTTGCTCGTGGGAATGCTCGACTGAAAAGAATCCGGTGATGGACGCGCTCACGCTCACGAAGGCTGTTAACTTGCGTTGTTATCGTTACAATAAGAGGCTCTTAATCGAGAATTTAGTCGGTGCTTTCTTCAGAGTAGTGACAGCTAACCAGATACGAGGCTTATCAACAGGGCGCACGTAATCTTGTTAACTGATAATCTCGCGCGGAGTTTATCTTTACGGAATAATTTGAAATAAAAATAAAAATTAATTGATCCATTACATTTTGCTTGCTCTGCAAACTATTTAATATTTATCATCAAATGTTGCAAATTTAATAATCGATGGTACTTTTTCGATTGATGCATAATTGGAAAATAGAAGATTAAAGCACATTGTATGCATGAAAGGAACTTGTGTAGTGCCAAAAAAAACCACATTTCTTGCATGCGACCGTGATAAGAATTCCAATAGAACATAATCAAAGTAGCCTCGGGAGGAATTGCTCACGAAATGAATTCACAAAATTCATTATGCGAACTATGAATACTAATTCACTTTTTGCAATTATATGTATTATATGTATTATGTATATATGAAAAAAGAAAGGTTTAATATATATTGTTTATGTTTTTAAATAAAAAACAGATGTTATGTTTGTAAATAATATTTATTACTTAAATAATTAATTTTGTTTTTGTTATGCATTTTTTATCATTACTGTATGTGAGTAGTAAACAATTAATTGATTTAAGTATACTAAATTAATGAGATAAAAATTATATTATTCGAGAGATAGTAATAAATACCGTGAACTTTTAAATCTACCATATAATGCGTGTGTTGAACGGAGTATACAATGATTAAAATATCTTGATTGGCTTTCTTTTTAATTACATATAGGTACAGTTGTATTCATATCACAGCGTGCAGTTTGTAGAAGCTTTTTACATTTCACAAATATACCATTAACGTATTCTGCTAATCTTTTATGTTATACATATACGCTTCTTTAAAATGTTACAAATATTGTTATATGCTGTTTGCGATTTTCTTACAGAGCCTGAAAGACGGTAACAACGTTGAAAACAAATGTAACTGACTTCCCGTAAATGACATAACATCATACATGCAACACATTTATGAGACACAAAGTAGAAAATTCTCCAAACTGCTTTCGTTGCAGACACTGTCGCTTCTTTCCTCCCTCCCTTTTTCTCTCTTTTCTTTGGTACAGTTGCTTCTGTACTTTACGATTAGCTATCATCACCATATTTGGATGAAAATTTCAAGACTAAATTTATTTCAAATCAATTGACGACGGAAGTAAGTACGTAAGATTTAGGTTACCTCGTATACACGCGAAATTTTCTATTCTTTCCTACAATAATATAAATAATTATATATTATACATTAAGTACTTGAAACAAATTCAATGTCTCTGCTTTATTTCGTATAATTTTAGAACACCATCCCCCTTCTGTGTAACTTGTATTTCCTAGACCGTCTTAAATTATGTAAGAAATAAACAGCACAGACGCGCGTTGCGTTGGTCGCTACCGTGTATATGCGTTTCCTACGAAACTTATACGTACCTCTGTCGCGTGATTAAACTGTGCTCCAGGTGTTCCGAAAGATTTTCACCATTTTGCACTGTATATATACTCTGTATGTATGCATGCTGTATACATGGAAAGAATAGTTTGCTGAAATATATATATATATATATATATATATATATATATATGAAGTATAGCTGAAATATAGCTAAAAATTTATCTAGATACATATTTGAAAATAATTTTCTTGGAAATCATCAAAATAATTATGTAGGACGCTCGAACTGGTTATTTATAAAATGTCAAAACTTTTTGTAGTACTGCTCATAGTACTTGAGATTTCTACACTAAGAAAAAAGTCTGAAAATGTACGAACCAAAAGATTCCGATTATATCGATCATAATTACGATTATTTCAATTAGAATAATTTTATCAGAAAATTTTAATTCGTTCATTTTCAACTAGAATTCTAATTAATCTATAACAAGAAATTTTTTTCAATTATGTAATTATTTTGATGGTTTAACAAAATTTATGTTCAGATTTATATCTAAATTTTTCGATACTTTAGTAAAATTTTTCCTTGCGTGTAAGGTACTTTAAAAAAAAACAAGATACAAAATCACGGACTCACATCATACATTTTACTTGTTCAATTGATGACTGATACGATAAAGTTCTTTGTTATGTTCGTATGATTCACGCGTGATAATTATATCGCTCGAAATTAATCATTGCTGTCGTATATACATAAATAACGTATAGTCATAAATCACACAACACGATTAATATTCTACTTATAATGTGCGCTTTTCATTTCTTCGCCGTCTCCTTTCTTCATAGTTGATCGAAAGAAGACGAAAGAAAGAAGAAATTTGCTTTCCCCTACCAACAAGAATCTTTATAATATTAATAATGTACGCAACAATAAAAAGAGAGAGAGAGAGAGAGAGAGAGAGAGGACTTGATTTTATTCTTTTCTTGAAATAGCTTTCTATCTGCAGCTTTGATAGCGTTCACTTGCGACTAGCGACTTTGTACACGATTACATGTGCGAAATCCATCCTGATTTACATTTGAAGAGATGCTTTTTCGACCGAGAAGTCTCATTGTCGTGGAAGGCTACTTTGCATTCGAATTGTGTGTCATTTTCAGTCTGTTCCGAGCTGATCTTCCTCCTCGAGTTTTTTCGTTATGGTACAAAGTAAGAGCGATGTTCTTATTTATTCTCTTTGTAATTATTCTGTCTTTGTTCGTGAAAACATTCCATGTCTTCCAGACGATAATATTTCCTCCAGAATAATCCGATATTATCGAGATAACATTTTACCACGGTCGTTACTTGTTACAATTACCCGTTTCGCTTGGCGGCAATTCATTATTGGAAATATCGAAGTGCCGGAACGATTTATGAATGATGGGTTTATGCACTTTACTGGCATACCTTTGCATATTCTAGCATGCGTAATCGACAAAATTGCGGTTAATGTACGTTCCACAGCTGTTGAATAAATTTCCGAGCACGCATAACAATTAAATTTACTGAGCGATAATATTAAAATTAAGCCCTTTGACGTATTTATACACGTTGGCGCTTACAGGCTTTTATCGGGAATGACTTTCCAGAGCCTTTCATTTTACGCCTACCTGGCGACGTAATCCCCTTGGCGCTCTCGTTTGGAGAACAAAGAATTTAAAATACTTGAAACAGTTTTAAATTGCACTTGGCTTGATACCGTTTTACCAGTATCCTTCAGCTCCCGAGAAAGCGTGTTACGCTTACCTTAATGTCTAGGAATCAAGCGAAAACGTGCCCCCGTAATGTGTAACTTGGACAACACTCGGCGTGCATAAGCTAGCTGGGAACTATTTTTCCGGGAATGGCACAGCCGGCCGCGAGCGTGCGCGTCATTCCACAGCAGAAATTTCATTAGTACCGTGTTGTAGTATCCTCGGGTGATTTCCCGTTGCCGTTGGAGAAATATGAAAACACCGTGGACTCCTATTGTCAGTCTCCGGCGGCGAAAGGAAGACGGAAACGGCGATGGTGAAGGAAAATGCTTGGAGGTCGAGAGGATCCGCGTGGCTGTAAAGTAATATAAACGAGAGGATTATCGGCTAAGCTCTCTCCCTCCCGTGAGCATTAAATGCACTCTTTTTCCTTTACCTCTCCGTCCCCCGACTATTCTCTGTCTTACGTTACCTGCCAGTTCTGTACCAAAGTTTCCGAGACTTTTCTCAGTCCACCTTTCCATCTCGTTCTCCCACCCTTAACGTCTGTCTTTCGTTCTTACGGCGCATCTGAGCCGGGCAATTTCGTAGGTTGGAGTTTTTGTCGGTAGTCTTTCAGCTGGACTTGAGTTATATTCCGTGGATATATCATAATTGATACGCGCGTTTTCTCGTGAATACGACAATTTTCTATGCTGTCACTTCTACAATTTTTCGGAAAAATAGGAGTGGACTTAATCTTAGCTTAAATTTCATTCAATTTTTAATCAATTCAGATGTTTAACGAAAGTATTAATTTCAAAGAAAGGAAAATGATACTTTAAGTGTAAACTTAAGTATACTTTTTTTGGTTTTCGCATTTCGCTAGCTGCATAGAAAAGACGGTTTTGCTGAAGTATCTAGAAAAGCTAAATACAGATTTGAAAATAATTTTGTCGGATCATCAAAATATGTAGGACGCTCAAGCTAGAAATGTCAAAACTTTTTGCAGCATTGCTCACGATGCTTGAGATTTCTACGTAATTATTTTGATGGTCCTACAAAATTATTTTCAAGTCTCTATCTAGCTAAATCTTTAGATAAAATCGTTCTTTTCGTGTAATTCTCCTTTAAAGATGTTAGAGCGATTTTCTAATGTTAGAACTTTAATTAATATTGGTAAAACGTCCGCATGGAATTCGGGAGATTTAAGTTCGAATCTCGGTTAAGAGGTGATATTTTTCACAATAAATTATTTACAATGCTTTCAAAGGATGCTTATTAACATCAATTGCTTGTCAATTTAATTTGTGATATTACGTACTTCAACTTCAGTTTAAGACTGTTTTATGATCGACAAATAATTGGCATGCAGTCTGAACTAGAAGTTATAAAAATGTACACAATGTACACGGAGAAAATTTTATATTAAGTTTTAATACAATTTTAAATTACACTTTATTATGTCTTGTATTTTCGATGGACTCTCGCAACATGATTCCGACTTACTTTTACTATGGTAATACTAATTTTTATCACATAAATAAAGTAATTATTTTGTTAAGCCATATTCTAACATGAAAACAGTTAATTTTTACTATGGTACGCAAACAAAATTTGCTAGGTATGTTTGATTTTGTAATAAAAAATTTTTACTATGAAAAAGTGTAAAAATTACGTTGTATTATTTTAAAAAAAATAACTATAGCATTTAAACTTATAATTTACATGAAGACCGCAGCTACTACCACATTATAGTAATTTCAAATATAAAATTTTCTCCGTGTACTATTATAGGCACTAAGATCTTCTTTGACCGAATATGGCTCTTTTCATTCGTTTAGTTTAAATTTGCGATTTTTTCCTCTCCATTTTCACTTAATATTAATATTAATTTGACTTTTCAATTTTTTTCACACAACGTGTATCCTCTTTAATAGCCCGGCTGATTATTTCAATACGAGTAACGAGCTTTTAAAATAGCTGTAAGGGCGCTGAAAAGTTTTTAGCGTAAAGTTCACGGTAAAAGGGCACGCAGTAGATAAATCTCGCGGCCTTTAACGGCATCTGGCGTGGGATTAATTTTCATAGGCACTCGCCGCCCTTTAGCTGGCGTTCCTTAAATTCCGAGTGCGCGACCATAAATCTCTGTGGACGGTACGCGAGGCGGGGGTGAAGTGAATTTTTCCCGGATGCTCATCGGTTGGGAGCCCTGTTTCCGTTTCACCGTGTTATCGAGAATTGATTGGACGTAAAAGTTATGGTGGCTGCAGGTGTATAAGATTAGGAATCCGCCGGCTACATACACGTCGAACTGAAACTTTCGTCAAGTATGTAACGTAACGACGTCGTATACGATCCGCTCTGAAATACTCCTCACGGAAAGTAAGATAAGAAAGTAGTTGAATACACAAGGCGATTCGTTACGATTTTTATTCTTCTGTGTGCACGTGTGCACACGCGAGTTTGCGTAACAGATAAATATGTCTGCTGTATTTTAAACTTGCGTATTATAGAGGGTGTTAGAGCGATGTCACAGCGATATTAAATTAGAATCTCATATGGATTTAACGAGAATTTATTGAATTCAAAAAGCTGTTGGTACCGGTATCCTAAAGTTTGCACGAAATAAAAGTAATGTGATTTTCCGTCACTGCGTTGCTCTCGTAATCGAAAATTGAGCCAATATTAATTACGCTCTTCATAATGCTTGCAAATGAAAATTGACACGGCTAATAAATCTTCATAAAGGCAGGCCATGATTAATGTTTGCCAGGAGTATACGTCGCGTTGTTTTTCGTGGTCACGACAAGTCGCAATGTGCGGCATTGCTTAAAACAACAATGGGAAAAGCACACGGTGCGCTCAGTTACCAGTATTTTTCTATGTTTTTTTTTCCCGCAGAATACTGGAAACAGCCACAATTCTTTCCGCAAGCTTTAATTTATCTCGTGATAGCCTTAGTGGTCGTTGGTGCGTGTGGTGGTCAGAGTTCCGTAATTTTAGGCACCAACCGCCATGTGCGAATACGAGCCTGAGAAAAAGAAGGGCGCGATAACGCGGCTGTATGAGGTGTGCACTCTCGAGAAGCTTTTCACCCTAATTTTTCTTTTTTCTTTTTTTTTTTGGAAAGTCCATAGTTGCATGCTTGGCGCAACCACTATTTCCACGAACTTTCTCCGGAATTACTTGCTCGTGTGCTCCCGTTACCTCTGGTCGTTGCCTTGATTTGGAAATAATTATTGTAAAGTTTCGGCGAACAATTTTGCACCAGCATGTCAAGCTTGCCTCTTGTGTAACCATCAAAGTACGCGATAGTCACGGGGGTACTGCAGTAAAAAACGCAACCGATAAAAAGTTTGATAGCGATCTCAGCTTATAAATAAACGGTATATACAGCGTGTCTAATTTTATACTAAATTATCCGATTCAACAAAACGCAGCTACGGACACGAGCCGCGGGATAGAGCATTTTAGCCGTGTGACGTATCCGAGAGGAAAAAAAAAACAGAAAAAATTCGGTAATACTGCCGACTCTAAAAATGCGACTAAAAATTGTGTGCCCACAACTGTACGCATTTTTCCCTCCTTTTTTGTTATTTTCATCTTTTTGTACCTCGGTGAATATCGAAATTTATCAGAGTCGCGATAACATGTCAATACTTCAAGAATAACAATTTTAATGTTGCACCTATTCGAATTGCATATTTTGCAATTCGTATTGCGTGAAAGTATTGAAATATGGCCAATTTCACGTGTCGTTTCTCTGACTATTGATTCGATTTCACACACGTTATATATTGATCGCATCAATAGCACTTGAGCCGATTAAGAAATATAGAAATCAGTAATACGATAGATATGTATGTGTATCTTTTTGCAATTTAAATTCGTCGTATTTGCAGAAAATCCTTAAAAAATTAAAAGCAGATAAGTATTAATATAGATTTTGGATGATGACATACTTTTGTCTGAAACCTAATTTTTTAACGATATTGGAGAGAATAATTATTAATGAAATATTTAAATATTAAATGATACTTTTTTCCACACAGTAGAAATATATTTAGAAATTCCTATGTAAAAAATGAAAGAGCTGAATCAGGTATTTAATTAGCATTTGGAATTAAATTTCATTAAATAAATTTTATTTAAAATTTGAAACTAAAATTTCTCTTGAAAAGCACACATATATATACACACACACACACAATCTCTCTCTCTCTCTCTCTCTTCTTTGCAAAGTATTCTTTAACTAGGAACATCTAATTTGAGCAAGATCTTGATTAAGATCTTAGTTTAAACTTCTGTCATTTAGAAGTAAGGCGGCGCTTTCCACCCACAATCTATTCTTTCTCGCTCAAACTGTGATTTTTGTCCGAAATATCGCGGATTCTGCTCGTGATCGTCCAAGTGAAGCCTAACAAGACATTATACGATTCGAGATAAGGCGGTCGGTTTGCTTATGCAAGAGGGGCCTGGCTAACCCAACAGCTTCATCACGAGAGGTGGTGATAAACGAGCCGGTCCGGGCCGGCTATACGTAACCCGACCGCGCTTCTATGCGTTCTATTCGAGCCGAGACGTGGCTCGTATCAGACCGACAGACGACGACGGTTAGTACAGCGGCAACGAGGGCCAAGCAACATCAGCAAAACCAACTAGCGACGGGCTAGAGAGGCCTCCTCGGGCTTCCACTCAATTCAGCTTCCCTGCCGCATTCGGCCGTGTGCACACCATTGCGCCCGAGGATTGCATGTTGCGACGCGCGCTTGAACGCGCCGAATGATGGATCATCGGACTGACTGAATATTCCAGAACAAGCATTTTATCGTTATCAGGAACAACGTAGAACAGCGCGCGATAAAGCACGATCGCCACTCACCTGTTTTCTTCCAACTTTCTTTTGTGCTCTCTGGTCGTCTCTTGGATCGCACGGGAAGATGTTGAATCGCATTATTCTGGTTGCAAACTGTATTTTCGTCTTGAATAGAAATCCATATGTGAATCTTAATCGCATTTTGTGAACTTTTATGCTCAGCTGACTTTATTGCATAAATCATTTATAATTGAAAATTTTCTTATCTGTATATATTCGCAGAGGGCTGATAAATTATTCAATTATTAGATTCGTAAGGATTTGTTGAAAATCCGAAAATTATCAGTTCGGGAAAATTAAATTAAAGAAATCAAGAGAAATTTAAAAAATTTCGAAAATATTACGAACGGGAAACGGGAGATATAATGTATAAAAGTTAGTATAGATCTATTAGTTATGTCTGTATACTCTAAAAGATATCGATGTGGATTTAAAATTAACACTGTAGCGTTAAATATACATTATTTATATTAATATCGACACACCGATATTTTTTAGAATGTAACGTTTAATATTACAATACAATTTAATATTACATGTGATGTAAATGATATAGCATATTAACTAGATAACGTGTAATATTAATTAGATAATATGCAATTTATGTCAAAGGATTCATGCAGAATAGTTAACGTTTTCGTGAAAATGCATAGACAGACGGCACCACGTGTCTTGTGGCTCAAAGTATGAAGCACGTATGTATATACGGGCATGTAGCGCATTGCACGTGTCAGTTTAAATTCGCGAAACGTGTATGCTACTCATATTTGGAGGCGGAGAACGTATATTCACAGTCTGTCCCGGAAAATTTTGCGGAATAAAATCGCTCTAGAATCGTATCATCTCACAAAAACAGACGTGACGTATGTAAATATGGCAGCAAATGAACATTTAAATCACAGACAGTCCTAACATTGAACATTTGTCATACAATCATTGTATGTGCTTATGGATTTTTATTTTTCTGATATTGGCTCTATAGTTTCTTCAATTTTTTCACACGATTTATTTTTTCATACATAAAAAGTGTATCTTTTCTCTAACAAACTAAGTTTAAATATTACTTACCATATTGATTTTTGTTCACGTTGCAGCTATATAGTGATATTCTTTAGGCCAGTACGTAAAGCCTTTTCTGTACCATCACGTCTCAATTAGAAAAGACTTAGTGCAAGATAATGAGAATCTGTTTCAACGTTATCCATGATAAAGCGTTCTTTTACAGACGATACGCTGCTGAATGCTTTAGTTAATTCGTGCTTCGCAAAGCCTTATAACTTACTGCCGATGTGTTTCATTGCGTAAACATCGACTTGTATGTATATTAAAGAAAGTCGAGTCGTTCGTTGCTGACGCCCATGCGCATCATTAGTAACTTAATATTAGTAGTTTCGGAGGACCTCTCCTTTTAAGCCTTCCTTGTGTACACGTTCTGCCAACGCATGCATATTCCTGTCAACGCCACGCATTACACTTACGTGAACGTAGAACCAGCCCTATCATGTCAGCACCTATAACACTCAAAGGAGCACTTGCACAACCATTCTCTTTGAAGCCGCCGCGAAACTTTTCGTATTACGACGTTACATAGTAAAACAGTAGATCGTATTGCGATTGATAATGGCCGACACTAATTACTGTAATCCATGAACTTTCGATTCCGCAACGAAAGAGAGCGAAATAAGATACTTTGCGTAAGATGATAACCGGTCGTGTAATAAAATCGAGCGTTAATACCGCTACTAAATTACTACAATTAGTGGTTACGCTTGTAGTTTAAAATCAAATTTTAAAAAATCAAAGAGGCACACACGGAAAAAAATGTTTGATTGAATTAACTGGGATTCTGATGGAAAATGAACGATCCAAAATTGTTGTTAAATCTATTAGATTTCTGATTAAATCTACTAAATGTTGGTTATTTCAACTAGAATTTTAATAGATTTAACCAGAAATCTTGTAAATTTAACTAGAATGCTGGATCGTTCATTTTCCACCAGAATTCTAGTTAATTCAACCAAACATTTTTTTCTGAGCATGTAAGAATAAATTGCCTAGTAGTTAATATAAGTTTTAATACGGTCCTGCGGATTGTATTTATACTTTAATACATGGAAAGAACGGTTTTTGCTGAGGTATTTAAAGTTAAAATAATTTTGTTGGACTACTTATCAAAAGAGTTATGTATAACTTTCAAGCTAGTTGATAGAATGTCAAAACCTTTTATAGCATTGCTTATCATGTTTGAGAATTCTTATAATGAAAAAGTGGTGGAAAAAATTACATATTATTCTAAATCGCATTTAAAAATAATACAAACAATTTTTTTACCACTTCAGTCAAAAAAAAGTAAGTATTATATACAATCAAATTAAAAGTATCTACTCACATTTGAATAATATGTAAGAATATTATAAGACTTTGAATTTATAAAGGTCGGGACACCCTGTATATATATATATATATATATATGTATATGCATTCAGATCATATTTTTCTGTTTATTTCTCTTGCTTCGAAATCATAAATTGATGATTTTTAAAAATATTCATATATGCATTATTCAAATGTGGATAGATACTTTTATATCCTATTATATAAGGTGTCCGGTAAGTTTTAACTAAGCATTTATATGCAGATAGCATATGAATGCTTAGTTAAAACTTACCGGACACCTTGTATAATAGGACTAAAAGTCTAATATGTATAATAGAACTAGTTTGTGAACTAAACTGAATCGAAAAGTCCTGTACCATTTTGCAATTTTTGCATTAGTGAACGAGATATTAATTTTTAAAGATTGTCGAATAAGCGAGTAAAATTTACGCATAACACAACTTTAAGATTTCTTTCAAAGTTCTTTATAAAATATCTTAAAGATGTTTCTTAAATAACTTTTAAGGATATTTTAAAGCTGTTTTATATGTCAATTTTAGACATTTTGCTCATTGGGTGACTAAAAAAAGTTACGAAAATTGCAAAATGGTAAAGGGACTTTTCGACTCAGTTTCTGTTCTATTTAAACTCGAGCGCTTTGTTAAAATCCACTCCTATTTAAAATAGTTAAAATCGTATGTGTGTAGCATGCGTGTTTAATCGGTAAAATAGACGATTCTGTTGGAATTCGGCCGTCACTCCAGCATTCCCTTCTAAAATTATTTTTTAACAAAATTATTTTCAGATCTGTATTTAACAAAATTTTTACATATTTCAGTAAAATTGTTTTTTCTATGCAGGATAATACATTTGAGAAATTCTGTAGAAGACGTAAAAAAGTTCCCGTGATTTAACGTTCGATGATGGCCATTGACGGGGCTATTGGTGCAGAAGTGAATCTCGTCGTTTATCGCGTGCATTTCGACGCCAAGTTCCAATCAAGTTAACTGCTTCCTCGAGTATCAAGCTCGCGTGGAATATGGATTCGAGTCCTCGATCGTAAGCGAGCCTCGAACTTCAGGTAGTTTAGTGCTACCCCTTTGAGGGATACTTATGCCGCAACTTCCTTCTATCGCTCAAAGCAAGGCTGCTGCGATTTCAAGTATTCATCGAGAGTTCACCGACCTTCGAAATATCCCGCAGCAGCGGGTAATCAGCTTCTTTTATTTAGACTGTTCTGTAATCTACCTCTCCTCTCGTGCCACAAAAAGACATTACGGTCGTATTTCCTCCCCGACTCCGTTTTCATTCGTTTGTGTGCGCCGTCTAACCACCCTCATTTCAGCTACTCTTATCCACCTAAAACTAGCACCCTACAGAAATCGTTGAAGTGAAGAGCGTAAAATTTGAATATTCTCTAATGATGTCTCGTAGGAAAATGTGAAAATACACCGAGACAATTTTTCCCAATTTGTTTTTCTTTCTTAATTTTATACATGTGTTCGAATTCGTATATTACTTTTTTAAGTAAATAATTTACGTGACTCGTGAAGCTTTAAATGCTCCATCTATCTTTCTCAATTATCTCGTAAATCGTTAGTTACTTCAATTAATAAATGTAATATTTACGTACCGAATGAATTATGAGATACAGCGCGTTACTACTATCTTGTAACAATCTAATATCACTGAGAGTGATAACATCAATAATTCTGTCTTTTCTCATTGCTGCCATTTTTCTTTTCTGATTCGTGTTTCCTTATTCCTTCTTTTCTCGCGCGAGCAATAAAAATTACTCATCAACCACCTATCATAAAAGAAAAACGGCTTGGCTTAACGCCAGATGCATCTTCGTTATTCTGGGGCAAATCAAATATTTTTCTCCCATTGCATCCTCTGGCTGTAATTTTATAAATACGCATCTAATAAGAAGATTGTATAGTAAGTAAGATCTTATAATATTTTCATTAATGCAAGAAAACTTGTGAAAAAAAGAATTAACCTTTTGCGTTAATATCGTTCGAATAGAAAATAATTATTGCATTTGAATAGTAGAAAGTAATTATTGAACTTTAAAGCACTGTCTAACCCGATTTCGATTTTCTGTTTCTCTACTTTGTGCACATAGTATGAAATCAAATGTTACTTTGCAAGTACATAAACTTCGAATAACTAAGTTAAATTTTGCAGAAAGTGCTTTATCGCCGGAGAATTAATTTCATTTAACACGTTGATGTAAATGATCTAAAGTATCCAAGAGATCATAATATATCTTCCTCCATGTTATAAAAGACGAAGATAAATCAGCAACAATGAATGTCTCGTAAAACTTCGTAGAAATACTTGCAATGATTGGTGTAATCAAATAAATGCTACTACCAGACGTTAGAAGTCGCTGGCCAGACTACTGTAGTTTGCGAATTCATGTTCTCTCCAAGGTTGGCGATCTCAGATAAATGCATAAATATTGATGCTCCACAACCGGGCCCGAAGTTGGACGAAAGTTTTATATACACACGCCAAAGAAGCGGACAGGAAAGGTACACGGTCCCCGTCGAGGAAGAACTTTGGGTGAAATATCCTTCCATGCAAAGTGCAGAGACATAAATTGCATTGAGGCTCCTGCACTGCCGAAGATACGGCGAGCAAAGTCGGTTCCGACATTGGCGTACATACAGTGCCATCAGAGTGATTGCATTATGAGAAACTATTCGAAACGGAATTTCTAAGGTGCTTGTTAGATAAGTACTGAGATAGAGAAAAGGTGACACGATTACTTCGTGGAAAATTTCCGGATTAAATTCCATGGAAAATAAATCGAATCGTTTATTTATTTTTATGTTGGATTGGCCTTTTATTATTTACATAATTTAATAGTTATAGCAGCGTTTATTCTCTCCAAGATTGATTTATTGCACCGGAAAATGTTATAACAGATGCGCGAAGAACCATATTTTCGTCGTAATTATATTTAAAACAAATTAGTTTGCATTATTAATGTTAATTTGTACATTCAAAAGCTATTTAATTTGCTGTTAACTAAAGCGAGTAAATTTCTTAGTATTAAGCAATAGCAGTGTTTCTTGATACCGTACTCTCTTATATATACTATAGACGAAAAGAAAAATTCCATCGCACAGGTTCCAATAATATAGTTTCGCGTAAAATGACAAATATCGTACGGACTGTAGGTCGGTATTTCTGCAGAACAACCCCCTTGTGCAATATTATTGAAACAAACACAACCTCACGAAATTGTTTCAAAAAATGGTACACAATGTATTTTGTACGAAATCACTACGCACCCTTGCTATTCTTACTCTCAGAACATTGAAGTATTCAACATTCTCTTAACTGTGTTCATTATTTTTATATAATGGTCTACATTGTTGAAGAAGTTTGCAAAGTATCAGTCGCACAACGGAAGTATTTAATTAACGGAATCTTTTTGTGGAAATTGATTAACCATCTAATTGAGTTATCTTTTAATTAATGATGTTCTCTGTTATCCTGTATGTACGACCCAATTATTTCAATCGGGGCAAAGTATTCTCGCTCTCGACTTATTTAATTTTCCACTCCTCCGTAAAAAAAAAAACGAGACACTTTTTGTACCAGCAATCTTGTTTACAATTGCCTTTGAAAACATAACATAAAAAATTGCGCGAAATATCTTTGCTGGTTTGTCGTGCACTTGTATCCAATGCGAAGCTACCGGCATTTCTAATTCACGAGTTTAAGAGGTTACCACGTAGGCAATACGTAGTTTCGTGTCCGCAGTCTCGTGTACTCTGAAATAGAATTGTCGGCAAATCCGCTATTCGAGAAATTTCACGCTCGTTTCACACTTTTACACTTTCCACTGTACCGTATCGGCCGATCATTAACCAGAAGTAGTCGCGAGTGGCTACAGAAAATTACGTGTAGTTTTCTGTGAACTTTCACGTTTCGGAAAGATTAGATTTAATCCTGTTTCTTGACTTTGAAGGAAAAATCACGGAATTATTCGAATTTCATATTTTCAAATTTATTGTATCTGAACATCCCCACTGTCAATTTTAATGGAAAATTATTCTTGTTGGTGAACTTTTATTCTATTTTAGAGCATCGTTAGAATTTTTGAATTTATAAAACTCAAAAGCTTATGTAGGTAATTTGTGTATTCGAAAGCGTGACGTTTGAATTTATCTCAGTGTTCAAACAGTGAGTAAAGAAGAGACATTGGAACAGCAAAGGGTGATAGAACGCGCGCGCGAAGAACACGAGAGAAACACAGAGAGAGAAACATACGGGTGAGAACCTATACACACAAGTCGGTCTATGCAAAGGTCCAAACACGTACTCTACAGGGTAAATGTTTAATACAAGCCTGCAGAGCAAAATGTAAAGTGGTACCTGGGGAATGCACCTGGACTTTAGAAGAGAATCCAGTGCGTTTCACACACGTGTAACCATCTCTCCATTATTTAGATTTGATAGGTACCTTTCCTTAACAATGCAATGATATCACAAAGAATTTTGGTGTCCACTTGTCATTGTAAACACTGGGAAAAAGTCAGTAGAAACCGGAAGAGGGATATGATTATTTTTTTAAAAGGAAGTAAAACTAATTAGTCGATTCATACGCTTGACGAATTAACCGTTAAACATAAGGGTAAAGTTGGCAGAGGTGTTAGAGCGCTTCTTTCTTTCGCTTGTGAAACTATTCACGTTTCTAACTCTCGCTTTTACACGTCACGAACGCGTCTCGTAGCCGTAACTCTTCAAGCGTTCCATCGGCAGAAACGACTAACTCATGAAAGTCCCGCGACGTACCATTAATTGGCGTTCAACCATCGGCGTAACATTCTCTTCGTAACGATCCCTCTTCTTCTGTCACAAAAGACTCACGTTCTCCCTTAACGACGGAGTAAGTCCTGACCTCGTCACGCGGGAAGATGTTCACATCAGAGCATACAAAGTAGCGGCCCCGCATCACGCCCGTATTTATCTCGAAAGAGCATTACCGAGTTGCGGATCTAATGCGGTTTCAGCATTTTATTAAGGGATGTATGGAAGCCTGTAAGTATCTCCGCCACATTAAAGGAACGCGCTATTACGCAGGTCTGGCTCGAAGAATTGTGCAGTTCAGACGTACATTCTGCATCAATTTCGTTCTATTAGTAGCGGCAACGGGCGTGTGCTTCGTTTCATCATCCACCAATTGCTGCCTGGTGATATTCACGTTCTGTTTGCCTTCAAGTTCGACCTCTGTTCTCCTTTGATTAAGTATTTTGGTGCGAGAGATAGCGGAGTCAAGAATTGTCTGCGCGGCAAATTTTAGCAATGCGAATTTAGGAAAGAACCAAGAGTAATCCTGCGAGCACGCTTTGTGCTCGCTTTAGTCAATTTCTTGTGTTGCGCGTGAAGCATATACGTAAAGATTGGATGTTTCGCTATTTTCTGGATCCTAGGAATTGAAGGCTGAGCTACTTGATTTCGCTAGGGACACGTATTTGCTCTTTAAAACAACTATATACAGGGTGTTAGTTAAGTATGTTCCCAAACTCAACAGAGCGATTCTTTGGTTTATTTCAAGTAAAAGTCCATATAAACATATGTCCTAAACGGCTTAGTTTCCGAAATAAAAAAATTTAAACCTGTAGTAATAATCTATTTATTTGAAAGAAATACAACTTGAACTAGTCAAAAACTAGTCAAAAACAGAAAAACAAAAATAGGCTTCAGTTCTTCTGACGAAATAAAACAATTAAATGAATTGTTGAAAATGTCCACCTTGCGCCATGATACATCCATCGAGCCTTCTTCTCAAAGATTGACGTACACGCTCAAAGATACCAGGTGTGTTACGTATTGCCTCGCATGAAGCAACTATTCGATTCCTCAAATCATTTTCATTCTCAATTGGGGTGGTATAAACCAATGATTTCAGATGCCCCCAAAGGAAATAATCCAAAGGATTTAAGTCTAGTGATCTAGGAGGCCAAGGTTGAGTTCCTGCTCGACCTATCCTGTATTTTGGAAACTAAGTCGTTTAGGACACATGTTTATATGGACTTTTTTACTCGAAATAAACCGAAGAATCGCTCTGTTGAGTTTGGGAACATACTTAACTAACACCCTGTATATTCCATCGTCGGCATTATGTATATCCATTGCGCGAGATAATGGTAAATTGATAGTACGAATAAAACCGTGGTGTAAAAGTTCTGTGACGAGGTTGCTTTTGTGCGATAGCGATTTATTCTTGGAGAAGAAGATAAATATCACGATAACAGATTATATAATATTACGCCCCCGTGTTTCACTCGTTTCTTTTTTATTTCTTTCTATTTCCGTTTAATATGCAGATCAGTGAGAGACGAAGTTGACATGATGAAAAATAAACGGTGTAAAATAAGTCGAATGCGAGACACATGCAAATCGTTCTGTCAGTACTGCGCAGAGACAAACGATAATACTGCATTTGTTCGTGAGTTTTTCTTTGAAGTTCGCGTCACAATCGTGATTCCCGTTATTCCGATATTCAATGGGACCGAAGTCAAATCGTACGTGCGTCGAGATGTGACTAGAGCCTGTGTGTAGTATAATTGAATTTAAGTGACTTCCGTTATACATATCCGGATACTGATCTGGCTTCTCACCTCTTTACGCGCGTGCACGCGTTTGCGCTGGTTACAGCTCAATTATTTCACCGCAACCTCTGACTGTTCGAGCGTTAAGCGAATTCACGCGTACCGACAGACAGAGGCGTAATGATGAAGTGGTGCTGTGTGATCTCGGGAGCGTTATATGACTTTATGAGCTTTCATACATAGCTCGATCGATTATCTAATAAAGTCATAATTATCGATGTGCAATGTTCTGCATTAGATTTAACATAAGTGCGCTGTACAAGCATAAATAGATTTTGTCACAGGAAATGAAGATAGGCACATCATGATAAACCGATAAACGTGTACTGTCACGGTGGAATTTTTAACGATATTAATGCTTCTACCTCGTATCTTAGCAATAAAACCAAAGAAACCTCAACACACAGCCCGTTATATTCGCAACATGTTCATGAAAATTCAATGGGCTGTAACAACGTGGGCGTACAGTAATAAAGCTGGACTGTGTAACGACACTGCCATTAAATGGCATTGCGGTCGTGAATACTGTGCCGCGATATGAGACCAGGCCATTATTCGAATTAAATTAATGCAACCGGGCTTTCTCGATGTAAGAAAACGTATGATTATTTTCCCATAATTACGTCATAAAAGATGACACCGCGCTGTGTCACGGTAGATTCATACATGATCGCGAAACCGTAGCGGGGTTTTGCAAGTTAATGACATTCCGTGTAATCGATTACTCAGCATATCGCGGGACGTTTAATCAGGTGAGGTGACTCAACGATCCACGATGAAAATTATTAATCTCTTTATATAAAGGCTTCACCCGTCGTAGATCTCAGCTTTAAATATCGCCGATCGTTATTAAATTAATATAACACTCGTAATAGTTATCTAAATATTATGTGTAAAACTCCAAGTTGATGTACTTGAGATTGATATTGTATAATAATTTTGCGATTTCTAATTTAATTTCTAATTATTTTGCATTTAAAAATAATCTCCGAATTAATATTTGACGTATTTACTACTTTATAACTTCACGTTTTTAATACTTTACTTTTTTCAATACATTACTTATTATTTAATATCTTTCACAATCATTGTTAAAAAAATTGTTGAGAAATAACATTTTTCATGTCACATAAGTTAAGACGAATGAATTCTGATTTTATAGCGGAAATTTGTCGACTTACTTCGACTAATAGAGAGGTGCACGAGATTTCCGTGTAACCGTTAATTAAGATATCAATCTGCGCGCTGCAAAATATAGGCCGGCAATAGGAGGGCGCCCGACAGATACGATCTGGAAACTCGGCCACATCTTTTCAAAGACGTCGTGCTGTGGAGCAAAACGAAAGACATCGATTCGCCGTGGCAGCGCATACATGCACCACTGCAATTCCGGTAGTGCGCCAAAGCAGAGAGACGGGGATAATAAATATCGCTTTGCAATCCGTAGTTTCAGAGACTGCATTGTGCAAACTATTCGCGCAGGCGTGTCGGGCGAGCACCAACGTGATCGACATTCCAAGCCCGAGACAAAATTGGGCCCCCCCGGTCTCATGCCGTTAGGCAGGTAGACAGTTCTCAGGTATTTCTGCAAATGCGTTCGCGATTACTGTACCTCGGTACTGCGAATCGCAGGATTCCTGCATCGTGACTCCTTATTACATTCGGCATTCTCGACGTTACGGCAGCTGCGAACGTCGTGTCGCTGCAAGCGAGTTTGCGCATTGCCGTGCAGAGGTGACCGCGAGACTGGCACTTTTCCCGAAATAGCATACTTCCGGCAGAGAGTCCGGGAGTTCGCTCACAGAAGAAGCTTATCGCGCCGTAGAAGGTAGAAGTTACTTTTGCATATTCTTGCGCCGCGACAAGAGAACTGCAGTAATGCACAGGAATAGAGAATGAGCATCATAAATCTCATGCTGGGTGACTTTTTCGGCTTTTATTTCTTAATCTAAAAGGAGAACATGTATGTATCTCGTATACATTACGTAATCTTCTTTTGTTTGATTTTATGATGTATCGGTAAAATATTGACATACATTCTTTTTAAAGTACATCTGTCAAATTATATTCTGCTTTTCCAGGTTGTTCTGATGTAACTTACTTTTATTGCGATTATATCCGGAGTATTATTGGCGGGATCTTTAGACTGATTTATTTCAGACGACTCTGGCAGAGTCTAGCATACAATCAGTTATGTAACGTAGAACATTTTAAATTATACGGATATGGACATTTTTATTGTTGATCTGATTTTACTTGTTTTTTTCATCACACTTTCTCGTATCCGAAGAAAGATAATTTAAACCTATAATTTTGTGTAAGAAAAATCGAAATTCTGTCTCTGAATATGCATGCTCATCTTTGTTATAAGGATAATTAACTATTCTACTTGCGACGTCAGAGTATTTCGATCCCCTTCTTGACTACAAACTTCATTCCTTGTAATATATATATAATGACATTTGAGTTCTGAATATAATTATGTAACTTCCACGAGCTATCTGTGAGCCACCACGATTGACGATCAGGATGTGCTTTCGCAAACTCAGTCTGATTACGTAGACAATAGTTATTCGGTTCTGTCAAATGTGCTTATCGAATCGTAACTTTTCTATCTAAGAGTTATAACGGCATAATCTTGTATCATGGTCAACGAAGAAAACGTACGTGCTAGAATATGTGCTATCGAGCTTATGTTCTTTCTAGTTGGCGGAGACAGAGTTGCCTTACGCGAGAATACTAATCCTAAAATACACGTGTCATGGTTGACTGTCATTTACGGAAAACGCACACGCAAGCGGATGGATTTGAAAATGCGAGGGAAGCACGCGATAGAGCACGTTTTCCGTATCGCGGCGTTACTCTAAGCAACATTTCTCTCCCGAAACTGCCTAGAATCTCCACAAAATTCGTCGACGCGGTTGTGAACTTCTGCCATAATGGATGGCGTCGCAATTTCTCACGACTATTGCCACGAAGGCGGATTAATTTACGTTTCTCGCGACCATTCGTTCCATTTGAGCGAATTATCAAGCGGAGGTACGAAAATTCCCATTACAAGCGCAATTATCCTCTTTTACCCACTTTGTTGTTTTTTTCTTCCCTCTGTCATTTTTACGAAGTTCATGAAACTAGCGCGTGCGGCACCCAGTCACTCGTTCACCGAATTAACGCTCCATTATGTAAACCGGTGAATTCCACACGCCGTTGCTACACGGCTCCCGCAATTACGCAAAGTACACCGCGTATCAACTGGATATTCCTCGCTGTTATAAAACGCCATTTCGGGTGTTGGCACGTTCATTCTGAAATACAGATTTTAAAATTTGCATGGGCGTGCATGATGCAAAGCCACCGGGTAGGAAGCGAGGAACTTGCTATTTAAGTCCAACCTATTTTCCCGCACGCATACGATGAACGAATAATGTATACGAACAGCTAGCAGGTACTCCGAGGTCCTTCCAGAACTTGATTATAACGGCGAAGAGAACTGCTTTTCTCACTTGCAATAATATATCAGGCACCAACAATAAGAATACGTCAAAGTAGTAAAAAAGAGCAAATACGATTGAGACTTTATCTTTGTGTCTAATAATATTTTATGAAATAATAATTTAAAGTGTCAATTTAATAATTGAACGGTTTTGCTGAAGTATTTAAAAATTCAGCGAGATCTAAAAATAATTTTATTGGATTTTAAAATAATTATGTAAGAGTCCTCAAACTAGTTGCTAAAATGTTAAAACTTTTTACAGCATTCATGATCATCCTGCTTTAGTTTTTTACATAATAATTTTGGTGATCCAACAAAACTATTTTTAGAACTAATCTACTTAAAAATCTAAATACTTCAACAAAATCATTCCTCTCATGCAATGTATTATAAATATGTATATAAAGCACCTCAAAAATGAACTTATTATGAAAAATATTATCCCAGCTAGATGAATTTTAATTAAAAAAAGATACAGTTATATTTTTAAATAATCACACGGAATACATGCAAAATAGAAGTACGCGAATTTGAAAAATCTAACCGTTTCGATCATAAATATTCGAATAAAATATTAGAATGGCGCAGATGTCGACGATTATTAAGACAGATTGAATGTTATTTTGCGTCACATGTAAGAAACTTTGATATTTTTTATTATGGAAACATTAGACCATTGAGGCAAGGGATGAAGTAATTAAGAGAACCATTAACTGCCAAATCCGATTTATCTACGACGATTGGCTTCGAAGTTTGGCAACGAGGTAAATGTTCCCGGAGTTTCAATCAGCCCTCCTTAGAACTGGTATTTTGCAGCCCTAAGACGTTCAGAATGCGATTATGATAAATTCTTGACTAAAAGTCGCTAAAGTACCCAAATCCTCTTTCGATAATAATCGAAAGAAAGTGGGAAGAAGGATAGTTTTTTTTTTACATTATAACAGTACACTATAGATTACTATGTCACGGTAGCTTGCATTTCAGAGGCATTGAAATAGCGATTTGCATGTAAAACGAAATGCGTTTTTTCTCATATTTACGAGAGGATGATACTTCAATATTCCTTGCTGAAATATCCGATATTCTGCTAATATTCATTTTTTTTATCCGACAATTATTAAAGCTTTATATATAAGTTTGATGAGAACGAGTCGGCAAAGGTATCATAATTAGAGTGCTATGCATTTATATATGTAAATGCAAAATGATGTACCATCTATATATGTAAATGCAAAACTGTTGTACCATTACATAATTTTTTGCGGATAATATTTAAATAATATATTTTGAATATTTTTAAAATTTTTCTTTATACTAATGCTATTTTTTTTCTGCATTGCAGGTGATTATGCATTGGACCATGTTTGAACGAAGCTGCGAACAGGTATGTTGAAGTTTCATTCGAACTTATTAGAACGTACTCTCGTATGAAATTTATAACGATATGAAGCTTTGGTTGGTGAATGTAATGGAGTATTGGTGCACTACAGTGTATTACCATACAATAATACCGGAAGTATTGTCAACAATATGCCGCAATATGCACACGTCGCTTACTTTTCGATTTCCGTTGAAAAAAAAATTGAAATGCAATTCTCCTTTATGACGTTATATGCGCGTATTGTCGTCAATGTAAACCGTTCAACGTGACGGGCCCTATTTGTCCCGGGAATATTTTCGTTGTTTGGCAAAATGTAATTTCCTTGCGGCAAGGGCCACGGCGCTTTGGAAAAGAAAAAAAAAGCGAAATATCGAATGCGAATAATTCAAATGTCATTTCTCAGTCGGATTTGTCGGTCCGGTACCCGCATACTGCCAGACAATATATTCGATAAAGTGCCGAAAGCAATCGCCGTCACCCATTCGGCGCAAAAAAAAAGCTTATTTATGGAGCACTCGTCGATATCCAGCCTAACTTTGATTGTCAACCCAGCACTCTTATATTGTCACAGTTTCCTATCGTGATGGACATAGACGATGATCCATATCGTTCAGATTGTTAACTAGTATTCCTCACGGATTTGGCGCGTTCGCTTTCGTGAAAATATTTCCGCTTCGTGTAGAAGAATGCATCTGTCCATCCGAAATTATATCTTGCGATACATCGCGATGGTATCTCGCAAAACAACCACGGTGCTCGCTGGTGATTTAATTAAATTGTCTGTTTTCCGGTAACATGTAATTGAAATGCAACTTTTAGAACGTCAATATACAACAAATGTACATGTACATTTGTGCACATGTAGAAATATGTTCTCCACAGCCGCGAGAGAGAAAATATCGTTGAAACACACAGCTTCGTTTGAACAGAATAACTATTAGCTCCCGCTTTGGCTTTCCGCGTTTTATTTTATGATTTTTGTTTGTATTAAAAAATTTACAATTCTGAAACTTGTGCACATATATCTGTGCGGTTTAACATTAAATAATAAACAGGGCTTGCCGCACGATAGCATTCATTTCATTTTTTAACCGTAGATTTATTTATGTAAGGATAAGGATTTGTATATGTATATTAGCTCGAGTTCTGCATTAGGTATGTATTTTCCAATCTTTTATTTGACAATATTTGCCATCGATAAAGCAGGCTTGTAAATTTAGCTGAAAATTTCGGTTTGGATTCGTTAATCAATAAATGGTCAAATATCTCATTATTGCTGCGAATAGGGAATTAAATTACCTATATGATCGTTTATTGATTAACGAATTGAAAGCGGGTTACAAGCCCGCATTTACGAGTGCTCTTATCTAGAGAAAGCTCATTTATTTCAATGCAATTGCAATACAGTTGCGATAATTACTCAGCGATCTTAATTCCTTCGTAATAATATCCCTTTAAAAATACAATCATTTTAATTTATAATGTTACTTTGTGAAATGTTAGATATAAAAAAAGTATTTTATGCAGTTTAACATTACTTTACATTTCGTATGGTAATATAAAATTACGTATGAAATTATATCGAATCTCCAAAGTTCTCAGTGACTGTTAACGCATTTTTTATTGATACTTTTTTCATGTTTTTCTGATTATTCGTAAGTACATATCCTTCACAAGTGCCATATAAATAATTTAAAAACTTGACGTATAAAAGCCATTTACGTGGAAATATTGTTCATTATTTCCTAAAAACAAAAAAACCACAGTAACCCGCTGGTGGTCAAAAGGAGCGAGTTCGCATGCTAATGGCGGCAATTATCGTGAAAGCGATGGCTTAACTGTTACATTTCTTGCTTGAAAGAGTTGTTAATACTTCGCCCGATCCCACGGTGATAACCCAATTCACTGTTCGCTATACGTGACAGGTTGGGCTCGCTGCAGAATTGTACGGTAAACAATGCCAAAACTATTTTCGCGGGTCAAGAAGGTGCGAGTCAACTTGCCAGGCACGCGCTCGAGAAAGTCGCGTTTTTTTACATACGATAGAAGACACATACACACGCGTGCAGTTACTATAAATGGCTCGTTATGATGTCACTTGTTGTCACAGCCTTCCCTGAACCCTATTATAACGAAGAGTTCATCTCGTGGACACTTCTTTTCGCTTGCGAGGCTGGAAAGAATATCACCAACAGGGTTGATGGCGGCTTTTGTCCTCGGTTAGAGAAAACCTACAATTGCATCCCTCTGACCGATATACATTCGGCGAAACTAGCCTTTATGTTTTGAGCTACGAAAGATAAGCCCGAAACATTGCAAACACCAATAAGTCTATACAACATAAAATGCGTTTCCTTCTTTATATTTGATCTTTTCTTTCGCCTATATTATGTTAGCTCTCTTTTCGAAAATACTCGATTTATACGTTTGCTATATTATTTAGTGGAAACAGTGGGTATTTTGTGGTTTACAATTTGGCAAATGCAATATAATATTAATAATTAAAATTAATAAACCATCATATATTATTACAGTACGAAATTGGAGATGTGTATATCGCGCTTTATACTCTTTCATTGGAATAAATTTGGTAACTGATCCGAAAACAGAATTATATTGCGCTCGTCTATTCGTTTCTATTGCATCATGTATAAATTTGTATAATTTGAATCAATTCTGCACTTGGAATAATGTGAACAAAAATGTTGTAAAATTAATAAATACTTTATTTAATTGAATTAAGTATTTGCAATCATCCAAGTAAAATGATTTGTTAATTACTAATTTTATTCGAAGCATTCTTAATTATTAGATGAAATAATATCTTATCCTTCAGAATATATCATAGCGATAGAATAAACACATATTCAATCTGGATTTCAAATACACCATTAATATTTGCGCACTTTCGTAAGATATACGAGCGAAGTTCCCTATTTATATTATTCTTATATTTACTTAGTAATGCAATCAGATTCTACATTTTAACATACATTTTGTAAATTTAAAATAAAAATTACCGATTGAAAAAGGGGAAGGAGAGAGGGGGGAGGGAGGGAGAAGATATATTGACCAGCGATATTTATCGCACTGTTTCTATATTTGTTTGTAAAATATAGCATATTACAAGCAATTGTGAAAAATTTTGCAACACAAATCTGTAATATCGATATTGGTCGAGAATATCTCTGAACTACTATATTCTGAATTTTCTTTCATTTGTAACATTTTAATGCATGTACATGGAAATAATGATTTTGTTGAAGTATCTAAAAATTTGGCTAGATACAGATCTGAAAAAATTTTGTTGGGAATTTGCATATGAACATTATTTATCCGCTTTGATTGAAAAAAGAATTTTTTTTCTATTATCTGATTTATTTTTATAGTCAATTTTCACTTGTAATTTTTTATTAGACTACCAAAATAATCATCTAGGACACTCAAATTAATTGCTATAGAATATCAAAACTTTTTGAAACATTGCTCACCATGCTTAAGTTTCTTAAATAATTATTTTAATGATCCAATAAAATTATTTTTTTTAATTTGTATTCTTTAGATTAGATACTTCAGTTGTCCTTTTCGTATAAATATTAAATGTGCAGAATGTTTGTTATTTCTATAATTTTCTAGACGCTTTTATTTGCGAATAGTAGAAGTAATTGACTAACATGAAGCACAGCAAAAAACGGTAGATACTTGTGGACATGGTAGAATAATTAGTAGGTCAAATGATGAAGAAACAATTCGTGAATGTAAATTTTGAGGTATGCATTATCTTGACAAGATGGGGTCTTCTCAAATTACTGACATTTGCAGTTCGTGTGACCACCAGTTTCCTCGCAATGTGTTAAGATTAACCATTACGATCGATTCGTATTGGCTGATGTGTACATAGACGATATTATCAACAGATAAATACAGTCGCGAGATAATTGTCGGAAAAAGAAGATAACCCTCAGGACAGTGCATAGCGCTGTATGACGTCGGTCCAATTATGGGCAGATTGCTATCACGCTTTTGAAATCGACACTTTGTGCAACGCCCATGGGAATCTCAAACGTCCCCATGCTCACACGTTTTTTTTTTTATCATCGACTTTGTCGGTCCGCCAGCGTAGATAGTCAGCCTCCGATATTAAATTCTAGAGATGCGAAATGCCGCTGAAACGATTGCACCCGCGGTACGTTCTATTTCGCGTGAATATCGAGTAGCAGCCGGCGAGAACAGTCTCGATCGCGAGTTATTGTCTGTTACCGACGCCTTCGAGTCTCGTCGAAATTTCTTTGCGGTCCTCTATCTAAGCGTAATATGACTTGTGCGCTCGGGACTCATTGATGATGTTCTACCAGCGCGCATGTCATTCGAGATATTAAGAAGAAAAGGGAGAAACGCACTTCTTCGCGACATCTTACAATCTCTCTCGTGTAAACGTTACAATGCGTTCATACATGAGTCTGTGTTAGTCAGCTCCCTTTAATCACCGACTGTGCTGTCCCTTTCAAGCTGTAGATTATATGTTAGGAGAATCAGGATTCAAGATAGTAGACAGCTTTGAAAGCTTTCCATAGCATTACTCTCCTTCTCATTTATCTGGGTTTCTACCAGTAGGATTTATATTAAAAGACTATCTAGTTTTGGGCATCTAGTTGAATACTCAAGCGTGACATATCTGGAATAAGAACCCAGCCTACTATATGTAACAATAAATGTATACACGAGAAAAATGATGTTATATTAATAGCATTATTTTAATTGAAAATAATCTTGTTGATTTACAATAACAGTATTAGCGAAACAAAAAGTTTTAAAACTGTGTGAATTAACAAAATTATTTCCAATTAAAGTAATGCTGTTGATATTTTTCAGTGTATCCGTACTACATAGGGATAACTGGGTCCTTGTATTTTTTCTTTTTGATTGTGCGGCGCAACAAAATGATTGTCCCACGCGAGCGCGTCCCGAGCGATCGAGTGATCGATCGATCGATAGGTCAAGTCAGGCAGAGTGCGCAGGCCACAGCGTATGGTGCGTAGTAGAAAAAAAGTATGTTGAAGAAATAAGTCGTTGTTGGGGGCATCACTTTTTTGTACACCAAAGTAAAGGAATAAAGAGAGCTTTTAACAAACAAAAAGGAAGTTTAGTAAAGAGTCCCCTAAAAGGATACATTACGCAACATAGATTTTGGTCTTTCAAGCGCGGATTCAGCTGTAAAAGGCTGATTGTGAGGAACATAAACAGAAGAAAGCGCTGCATTCAACGAGGTTATTTACACGGCAGTTAAAGAAACTGACGACGTCTGGAAAGCATTTGGCATTGTGGCCGATCGAAACACAATTGAGAAGCATCGAGATTGCCCAGAATGAAGCAACTTAACCTAAAATCTGAACGTTAAGATAATACGGCTAGAGAAGCAATACGAATACGTAACCATTTTGTACCGCCAGGTAACATCTATCTTTTGTAGTATTTTTGTGCTAATTATTTTTTTGCAGAATGATTGATAGAGAAAAAGAATATATTGAGCTTAAGTGAAAACGCGCTACGATTAAGAGTCAGATTACTAAGTTTTCTACTGCGACCGCACTCACGAGCGTGGTGCAAAATCTTCGTTGCGCATTCGTGATCATAATTCTTTACCGTTTCTCCGGTAGTCACCACTCTCCACTTAGAGTTGGTAATATCAATTAATCTAACAGATTCCAATTATTCTTACTCTGAACACCGAATATTGAGCGCCAGGCACGGAAGAGCGTACCCCTCTTTCTTGGAATTAGCCCGAAGATTTTACTCGAATCGCAGAGATCTCTACAAGATCACGAACGCGGATGGTTCGAATAACCAACTGCTCAGCCACGAGATTGGTAGAAGGAGGTGTTCGTGGCCGGGAACGGAGGTTGCCTTGGAGGTGCACAATAAAATATGTAGAATTTATAATAAGAAAAGATAACAAATATTTTTGGTCACTTGTTTACACAATGTCGTATACACTAGATGTTAAATGGTCGCTCATGCATTCCACAAGGCGTTGAGAGGGTTGAATGGTCCTCGACTAGATACAAGAAATTCTTATCTCGACTGTACGAGCTCTAAGGCCCAGTTTCACAATTCACGGTTAACCGAGGTTCAACTTATTTCTCATTTTTTTTCCAATTCTAGAATTGAAAAGAGATAATGAATAAGTTGAATGGTTAAGAGTTAATCGTCAGTTATGAAACTGGGCCTAAGTTTCCAAATCATTCTATGAATCATTAATGTAGTAACGACGTAAGATAGCCGGGTAGCGGCAATCGCAGTGGCGCTTGACCGTGCCTAAGGCCTAGTTTCACAACTGACGGTTAATTCTTAACCGAGGTTCAACTTATTCATTATCTCTTTTCAATTCTAGAATTGGAAAAAGATGAGAAATAAGTTGAACCTCGGTTATAAGAGTTAACCGTCAGTTGTGAAACTGGGCCTAACACGTGCACAATTCTGACTTCGAGTTCGATCGCGAGAATGACGATATCTGTTCCGACGGAAAATGATGGAATTACAGAGCGTACACGAATATACTTGGAATCTCTCGGAACAATAAAGCGCGATACAAAGCACGACGAACGATACGATACAAAGACGCGAGAATACTATCCGAAATCTAACACAATTCCGGCTCTCAAACGCGAGACAAAATACGACGCAACAATACAAACGAAACGATCTGGCTGTGGCCGCGGCAGGCGTGTAGAAAACTGACTCGAAATTAACGAAATGTGAACGGTATCGGACGGGATGGCACGATCACGAGCTGTGCGCTTGCTATGATGGCGCAGTCCCTCACAACGATCTCCGACTCAACGAAACTAAATAATCTATTCGCGGATTCGTGCGATCCCTCCGATCGGGAAATCAGCGGCTTTACAATACCGTACGCTGCGCTCGTCTCACCACAGGATCCTCCCTTAGCGGCTCTCTCGATTTCTCTACTCAACGTCGTTATTTGCTTCGGCTGTTCTGTGTCCTCGTTTCGCACGCCTCTCGCTATCGCTCGTCACAGCACAAGTGCCGGCTCAGGGTCCTTGAGGTTCATGGTGGAAATATATAAAGTGAAACAATACGCATAATGGCGGTAGCTATACTGAAAATAGCCAATCAAATATGTCCGAATTTGCATTTTCCTACGTATAATAGCGCAGGTTATACTAGAATAACCAATCAAATATGTCTGAATATGCACTTTCCTACTGCGCATCCATCAGATTGCTTCACCTTATATATTTCCACCATGTTGAGGTCCTTCCGGGAGCGCGCAGGTATCGCAGGCCCACGTGATCAGTCTTATCACGCTTGATTGGTTGCGAGCTCTCTCGCGGATTCCGTGCATCCTCGCGAGTCGCTGTCACGTCGCGCGCTCTGGTTTCGGCGCGCGGAATATGACTGATGGCGGGCATCTTTGGCGGCTGCTCGCAGGATCTTCCTCTGCGTCATCCGGGCTCAAGGGCCTCTCAAGGATGTAATGGTAATAATCCTGCGCCGTACGGTTTCCTCTTCAGCGGGAAATCTTTGTCCTGCAGTCCTCCTTGCGGCACCGACAGCGGGGTCATGTTCGGTTAATGGCAAGGGCTGGTACCATCCCTTCATGCCGCATGTCTCGTTCCCTTTTTGGACAATTTCCTAGAAAGAATCCGGCAAAAGGATCACACGCTTGCAACAGAATTTTATGGTAAAGAGTAAAACGGTGTCACCTGCGCGTTCTCCCTTCCGGTAGTGGCCTCGTGCCTCCGCAGGTGCGTCCCCGATCCTCTTCCTCGACGTCCGCTGGGGGTGGTGAGACGCAGCTTCATCGTAACATTGTTTTTCGTAGTCTCCGACTATACAATTCTAAAGAAACGCTCAAAAGAAAATAATATCTGGCGAAACAGAATAACAAAAATCGCTCAAAAACCGTGATAAGCGCTGGCATGCCCACTCTCCGCGACGGGAGGACACAGGACGAAAAGATCGCGCTATTTTCGGTCAGATCAAACGACCCTTGTGACGGACGGTGTAAACGTCACGTCACGCTACATATTTGGACGGATTTATCGTTAATAAGGCAACGCTAATGTAACTTCGCATTCGGCGAGAGAAAATAGAACATTCATGGAATAGCTACAGCGACGTCCAGGATCAAATTTAAGCGCTAGACAGCACGGAAGCGTTTATATATAAGCAACAACAAGAAAGACTAGAATTCGAGGAAGCGTATTTTTCGATCGTAAGAAGAGCACGTCTCATTTTAGAGGAAAACACAAATCAACGGGTTAATATAGAGGTAGAAAATGCGGCTGTAGTTAGCGAAAACACAGTTGCAGCAGGTACATTGATGAAGTTACCAGTTTTGAATTTGCAAACTTTTGAAGGGACGTACGAATAATGGCCAATGTCTTTTAAAAAACTAAAAGGATACATTACGCAACATTAATAATAAAAAAATTAATTAAAATATTTATGAGAAATAGATACTATGAACAAAATGTGCTAATAATTATCGATATTAACAAAAGTTATACATTTAGCAAAATACAACCATTGCCCAATAAAATTGCAAATCCGGAATTCATGTTTTGGAAATCGATGCAAATCGTATGCTATTATCAATTACGCTTAAATCCATTTATTTAACGATAATTCTAATTATGTTTTGTCAACAAAATTAATGATAAAAGAGGTCAGTGTATTTTAAATGTTCTATGTATACAATTTTTTTATGAGATTTTTCTTGTTACATTGTTCCAGCATTATTTGAAAAGAAACGATAAAATATTGCGCTAGAAAATTGACATTTTAGTGTTCCACTTGTTTCGATATTTCACTCGGACAAATTTTATTATTGTCAATTCCACGACATGCTCGTACCTATGCGGCGGCATGCAAAACAACATTTCGCGTTCCGCGTGTAATAATTCTCTCATAAAAAGCGATTTCGGTGTCGTAGGCGTATAAACTTGGCTCGCGTGCCCTGCATTATTAATACGCTTGAATGTAACATCAACTGACAAAATCACGCGCAAAATGCAAAGTAGATATTACTCATTCCTGCGTGGCATGTAAATCCGTAAGCAGTGCTACGGGATGGCGTGCCGCGGAATCGTGGCGAATGAGCGGCAAAACGGGGGAAAGAAAGAGAGACGGATGGAGGATGCGATCCGCAAAAAAATGCATGAAATTCATTAACATTCACCCTAAATAGATATTCAAGTGTTATCGAATTTGTCATACATGTATGACTTGTTATTCGTGACTGGTAATCTCATCATGAGAATCAAAAAAAGAGGGAAGGAGAGCGAGAATGAGCGGCAGAGAAAGAGAGAGAGAGAAAAAGAGATTAAAAGTCCAGATTGGATTATTCATTTCCTTTTCGGTGCACAAACGCGATGGAATATATTCTCAACGTAGAATATCTTTTGACCAGAGATTACGTAACTATGATCGATCGACTGCGTCCTTACCGTATTTCGCAAAGTGGAAAAGAAGCATCGCGTGCCTTTACGAGCCGATATTTCAAGAACAGGTCTGTAATTCAGAGGTTGGTAAAGGCAACGAGCATTAAACAGTATTTAAGAGTCTCCGGATATTTCTCAATCTATTCATACGACTTTTTTCTTAACCTTCCCTTCAATTCAACATCGAGGTACTATTCTGCGTCTTTTAATACGCATGGAAAAATATTCCGGAAAAAGAACAGGAGTAGCGCGCATTCCGTCAAAATGGAAGTACCCTTGTTATAAAACATTAACGAATCCTGTAACATTCGCAAAACGTTTCCACTTCGTCTTTTTATATTTCACATTTATTTTCCGTATCTACATTTCTTTTTTACGTAGGTAGAGAGTCGTACCTGTTTCGAAACGTGGTGGACACGCATCGTTAAATCTTTCTGGTTTACTGCGACACAAGGCAGTCTGCGCGGGTGGTAAACAAAAATTGTTCCATCTCGGGAAGGTGGAGATACAGAGAGAGAGAGTACTTCTACACCGCGAGAACCGAGATGAGACACCGGTTACGTTTATAAGAGTTGTGGTGTTCCACTCCAACAGACTCCACCTTGGAAGATATTGCGCTCTTGCGCTGCAGGAGCTGCTCTCTGAAAACGTATGCGATGTGAGCGCGAAAATACGTCGTGCGTAAAGTAAAGACAGAAATTTATATCCGCCCACATTTTATACAATGCTCCGACGATAAAGCACAGCATTAGTCGTTGACCGAATAACCGTAGGTAATCTAGAGACGATAAGCCACGCTAACAATAGCTTGAACATTCACGTCTTAGACGCACTTGTACGATAATCTCGTAAAACTACGATATTTCGTTACGATAGCGTCCGTATTTGCGCGTAACGGATATCCCAACGGAAACCAGCATATGCACGAAACGCAACACTTTTGGTCTAGCCGTCGGCGTATGAACGGCAATAATCGTATCCAGAGTTACGATAAGAGTGCACATTCGTATCCGCCGTGGCCTTTCACGCTTTTTGCTACCGTATTCGTTCCATATTTCGTCGATATTTGCGCTCGGTTTTTTTCCGAATATCGTGTTCGTCAAAGGAACATTTCGCGGATTTCACATGTAGATGTAACATCCCGCATAACGGACGATACAACCGAATATTGTTGGAACCGTGGACTCAAAATAGTTTTAGCCATTTTTTGTTATTAATCTACAATGCATCGTAATATTTTTTTGTATATTAAGTTTTATGATGCAGCATGGTTATCTAACGTGGTAGATTTATTTAAAATATTGAGAATAGAATGTCCCCTTTACATACAAAAAAAATTGTTTTTTTTTTTTCTAGAAACGTATTTCGCAAATATTCCAATATTTCCCCAGATAGCGATGTAGACGCATAACACTCTTTTATGATATATTACGTATCGACTTCGGCATATCTCAACTTCCATCTTGTACCACCTTCTTGTATGTATATACCTCGCAATGCGTTTTCGATCTTTGATCGTACACCAACAAAATATATTTGTCGGTTCGCCACACGTCTTCCGTCCGATCGAAAGCTGTAAAAGAATATTGCTGGAGCTCGCGATCGTACTGTAAATCTCTTTTCCAAGCAGCGCGCGGGCAAAAGGATATTTACAATCACGGTATGCAGTCCTTTCGCGAGCATAACATGTCGCGATTGATCCTATACTAAATACGGCACAGTTTGCACGGTTGAAGACTTTTCGCGTACGTCCATCTAGTTTTCGTTATCCGGTTGCCGGAATGTGAGCAAGCCCAACGCAATGCCGACATTAATCCACGTCTGACCTATCGGGAACGTGAAATCCAACAAGGATACAACAGACCGTGGGTCTTACCAAGTCTTCACCGTGTGCAAACATCGGTATATCATATCTGGCAGCTCAGTACGTCATGCAGAACTGAAATGTCTCGAAAACTTGAGATTCCAAGTCCTATACGTGTCGTATTAACCGATACCACAGCCGTCAGTTTTTTTTTAGCCGGTTATTCGGGTATTCATTCATAATTTACACGACTTGTTTCTATACCTATATTAGCGTATACATATTAAAGGAGTATGCAAAGATCGGTCTAAAATGTTCAATTAAATAGATTTTCATGAACTTTCACCAAACGTTTTACTGCACTGAAAGAACAATTTTGCTGAAGAATTTAAAAATTCAGCTAGATATACAGATCTGAAAAATAATTTTGCTGGACCATCAAAACAATTAGATAGGACGATAAAATTGATTGCTAGAGTATCAAAACATTTTGCAGTATTGCTTATTATATTTAAGATTTCTGCAAAATTATTTTGATGGTCTAACAAAATTATTTTCAGATCTGTATCTAGCCAAATTTTTATATTCTTCAGCAAACTTGCTCTTTCAGTGTGGATCATTGAATCATGGAAAAAATGATTTTATTGAAACATCTAAAAATTTAATATAGATTAGATAACTAGATACAGATCTGAAAATAATTTTGTTGGATTGTTAAAATAATTATATAAGGAAATTCAAATATAATGGACAACGTTGCAAACAGCAATCAACTTGAATGTCCTACATAATTATTTTGATAATTATTTCGATAATCAGCTAAATTTTGCGATCTGTATTTAGTTAAATTTTTAGAAAACTAACAATAGTGTTTTTTCCGTATGAAAAGATTTTATGTATACTGATTGTGAGAGAAATATTGGTACATATAATCATTTTGTTGATATATGACTAACAAAATAAATAGTTATAAAAACATTTTCTAAAAGGGCAATACAACCTGTTTCAAGTCGCTATATTGACTTTTCTGGTGATTTCTACATAAAATCCTTTCACAATATGATTCTATGACCAGTAGAACGTTTCGTAAAAATTTTATGAAAATTTATTTTATTGAACATTTTGGACCAATTTTTGTATCCTTTGATAAATTGCAATGTAATAATAATAAAATATATACAACAAAATGGTGCACAAAATTTCGTCGCGTGAAATAACTTTATGTACGTTTGTCGTTTATATTATGCGAGAATAATATTGCAGTTGTTATATTGCGCTTGTTATATTAATCCCAAATGTTGACTTTGTTGTTAGTAATGTACGAAGATCGAGTAATTACACGAAAATATCGGCTGCATATTGAATATTTTACAATAGTTGGATTACCGAAAGGTTATCGATATTCATATCTAGAGTTCTCCGTGGTATAAAAATACGCAGCCCACTGCTGGTGCTTACAAATACGCGAAATAATTAAAAATTATAGCACCATATCATTATCCGAAAATTATAATAAATATTTACAAAATATAATAAAAAATCAATTCATGTTGGTACATATGTGTGAATATATAGGGTGCCCCATCGAAAACAAAACAGACTGAATAACTTCTACAAAAATAATTTTTTGAATGAGTTTTCGAAAAAAACGCAAAAAGAGGTCGATTTGTGTTGAGAGGGGATCATATTTTGACGTATAATTCTTACCCTTAACTTCAACTCCCTAAGCGAGGGTGCCAATCCCTAAAAAACTTCGAAGGGTCAATGATACATCATTAGAAAGGTCTTTCAATTCCTTATATTCCTACATTTGAATTTTTAGGTTTGATCAATTCGTTTAAAAAACGTATAGAGTGTTAAATTTAAAACAAACAGATCTTTATATTTTCAAATTGTTTTCTTTATTATCGAATTAGTTCATTATTAGATTGCAAGGGATGTCTAGTAGATACATACAATAATAAAGATTCTACTGGAAACGTTATCGTACATTTTGGAGTGTTTGTGGGATGATTTGACGGCATTCGTTGACGATACGTTGACGTAAATCTTCTAAAGAAGCTGATTGTGTTGGCATAAATTTTACTTTTTAAGTGACCCCACCGAAAGAAATCCAACGACGACAAATCTGGAGATTGAGGAGGCCATTCAATAGCGTTTCTCCTTCCAATTCAATGACCCGGAAAAGTTTTATCCAAATATTCACGAACAAGTCGTGCATAATGCGAAGGAGCTCCGTCCTGTTGGAATATCAATTGATCTTGAGATAATACTTATCATTCTCGATAATATAAGTTAATATTGGATCAATGATAAAAATATCCAAATACATATCCCCATTCAAATTTAATTATGAAGTAGAAAAAGGATCTAATGAGACAATTGCCAAAAATGCCAGCCCAAACATTTAATTTTGGTGGGTGTTGGGTATGGACTTCATGAAATATTTTCGGATTAGAATCTGTACAATAATGACAATTATGGCGATTTACTGTATCATTTAAGAAAAAAGAACATTCGTCGGAAATACAGATATTAAAAAGGAAATTTGGATTATTCATCACCCGTTCACTTATACTTCACAAAATTACAAACGACAGTCAAACTCGTCTTCATTAAGTTTCTATAGTAATTTAATTTTACATGGATGGAACGTGTGATGTTTCAAAATTCGTTGAATACTACTTCGACTAACAATAGATACAGCAGCCAATTGCCTCGTACTCAACGTAGGATCGACAGCAACATGGCCCAAAACCACCACTTCCACTTGATTTCGTACAGGTCTTTCAGCATTTCGTTTTTTATTGACCACGGATCCAGTCTCTTTAAATTTTGCCACTAACTACAAAACATTTGCAATTGACATACAGTGAGTGCAAAAAGTATTCGTAGAGAAAATATTTTATAAAAAAAACTTTATTTTTAAAAAGTAAATATTATACAGCGAGAAATGAGTCATCGAATTTATGTCGATATCGATGATTTCAACACCAATTCGACGTCGATTCGACGTTTAATTGATGATCGTTTCTTACTGGGTAATTAACAATTTATTCATAAAGAATGAAATAGACTGTATGTTTCTTAAAATTATATATACCAAAAGATGTGTATTAATTATAGATAATATATGATCTAAAAATTAAAAATTCTAAACAATATCTTTATTTTAGACCGTATATGTGAGAAACAATCAATACTAGAAATTTAAAATGCCTATTACGGTCGAAGCTGGATCTTCGTTGCTTAAATAATTCAATCTTGAATTACTAATATATACTATATATGTACTTGCTTATATACCATATTGTAGTCTTTTTCAAACTTAAAAATTCTATTGTTTGGATGCTCAAAAAGTATTCGTACAAGTCGAAAAATCTAGCTTCTAAAATTAGGAATACATGCGAAGCTCGTTTGTTTATGTTAGAGAACAGAATATATTTATTGTATAAAATTACTAATTAATGTTTATTTTTTACAAATAAAACTTTTTATAGAAAATTTCCTTGTACGAATACTTTTTGCTCTCACTGTACTTATTTGCTTATCCTTGATTAAATAACTGAGTTGTTCTGTTAGCACATTCATTATTTTCAAAGAAAAGTGCAATCATTTCAACCCTTTCTGCAATCCAGTAAACCATAAATAATGAAATTCGCTTGTCGCTCATACTAGGTAGATATTGTATGGTCTTGCTTAAAGAATACACTGAAGAAAGCCTTATAGGTTGCTAATACTCGTAAAAATTTCTTAACATTAAGAATATAAAAAAATCGAAACATTTAGAGCGCAATAGAAGTAACGATCGGAATTCACAACACTTTGGATGTCTTTAGACATATCTTGCTACTAAAAGTCGGAATCTCTTATATTGTATGGAAATCAATGATCAACATTTCGAACAATTATACTATGTTAAATTATACGATGGTACGTATTTAGACATCCCTTGCAACTTATTAATGGACTGATTTGATAGATAATAAAGAAAAAAGTTTGACGAAGAGAGAGAGAGAGAGAGAGAGAGAGAGAGAGAGAGAGAAAGATTTGTTTGTTTTAGATTTAACACTCTGTATCTTCTAATATTCTTCTAATAATAACTTCAAATTGATTAAATTTAAAAAATTAAACGTAAAAATGTAGGGCATTGAAAATCTTTTCTAATGATGTACAATTTAACCTCCCCCTCCCCCCCTTCCTATTTGAAGTTTTTGAAGGATTGGCAGATTTAAGTTTAGGAGGTTGAAATTGAAGATAAGAATTATACATCAAAAGATGTTCCTTCTCATAACACAAATCGACCTGTTTTTCGAAAAATCATTTTTGTAGGAGTTATTCAGTCTGTTTCGTTTTCGATCTATCACTCTGTACACTGAGAAAAATTTCCAGACTTTATCCGTTCAAAATGTAACAAACGGATATTTCCGATAGATTTTGATCGTATTTTTAGGACTATCCGATAAAATATTAAGAAAATTTTATCCGATAGTCCTAAATAGGATCAAAATTTTATCGGATAGTCCTAAATATGATCAAAATCTATCAGAAAATATCCGTTTATTACATTTTAACGGATAAAGTCTGGAAATTTTTCTCAATGTGTGTGTGTGTATGTATTTACGCAATGTTGGACGAAAGTATTGACAATCACACTATGCCAATACTTTTGTTCAGAGCTTTATAGAGATACGCGAGCGGAGCAAAGGGAGAATGAATAACAAAAGATTCTTCTATTTCTTGTCTTCTTCTATTTGTAAAATTTTTCTATTTTTAATTCTGGTCCTTACTTTTTATACTTTTATAATTATTTTTTATACTTTATTTGTGTATAAAGTATAAAAGAAGCGGTTCACACAATTGGTCATAGATTTAGCGCTTACTCAACGATGTAGGTACTTCCCTCGCTAATAAATTTATCGTGCATCGCAAGTATTGAAAGGATGAAAGAAGTAACGACAGACATAAGGATCGCTAACGCATTCAAGCGATTTACGATGAGCGCTAAAGGGGATTAAAACGGATTAAATAAGACGGTTAGATCCAACGAAATCGCCTTAAAACTCGCAAGTGACTGTAATGCTTAACGGTGTAAAGGGGTAATGCACGAGAGTAGCCGCGGCGATAATCAATAGATCCCAGATCACGAGACGAATCGTTTCAGGATATATATATATAACTGAAGAATAATCGAGTTCGGTACCGGGCGTGCGAAACGTCCTCTAGTGGTATATTTTATTTTTATTCAATGAATATGTGTATGTGCGTGTGTATGTATATGTGTGTCAGAACCATCAGTCTCCCTTCGTCGTCGCTCTCTACTAAACGAGAGTCGAATATTTTTTATAATGTAATAAAAGAGCGTGCTCAGAGTTATACACCGAACTATCTCGTAAATCGATGATCGCGTATGAAGGAGAGAAGAGATCGGGAGGAAAGAGGGCAGCTGTACACTAGAAGGAAAAGAGAACGTCGTATTTGGCGAATTTCCCGTATCATGCAGGTGTATTATGCAGGCGTCGTAAAAATACTACGGCGAAACTAGGCGCGTACACATCCTTAAAAGTCAAGACGTGCGGACTGACGTGAATCGTGAACGCGTGTAAAGGGCAGAGAAGAAGTAGAGGCCCTCCTTCTGCGGATGTGTAATGCCTTTAAGGCTGGACGAGGGGTCGACCGGATTATCGATTAAACGACAGGATGTCGTCCCCATATGTATACCTCGTGTGTGTACGACGACGTACCAATGGCGTTCAGCTGGAGAATAAATATTGAGCAACCACATCGAGAGTCGTATAGCGGCGACTGTCTCGCCTTTCGTCTTTCTTCGTCCTGTTCTTTCGACTCATTTCTTTTTAGTGCGTTAACCCTTTCGTGTTCATCGTGATGGAGACGGTTCCTCTCTTTGCTTATACGATAACGAAACGTACAGAGCAAACATTTTAAGATACGATGACATCAATTATTTAGCGTGATCTGTGAAGTGAAGACTCAAGCAGGTAAAAAGAATTGCCCGCAGTCGATGGAATTTCAATTTATGGAAATTTCAGATCTTTCTTTTAAGGTAAGAAGCCGGGTGTCTTCAGATAGGAAAATACGAGTCAAGGATTGTGAGACCGAGTTCTATCGAAAGTGTATTTGACGCTATCCCTAACAATTAAATTATATTTTCGTTAATATCATTACAGTGAAAGGCGCAAGTATTGCACGCGCATGAGATAATAGATTTTCTTTCTACTTCTTTCGTATTTTGTTCGTTACATTGTGGACTATTGCGAGACTTTGCGTCACGTCTTTGTTGTGCGTTCGTACGATGCATCTTCCTCAATAGGAAAAAAAGTGGTCGTTATTGAAGAAAGCGCAGTGCCCGCCCGATTCATTGACCTCAGGATCTTCAGGAGGGAAGTAAGTAGAAGAACATTTACCGCGGTTCTCAACTACGCAGAATCCTTCTCTGTTCTGACTTCTGTACCTATTATCTTAGCTATAAGTAGTTTGTTTCATAAAAAACGAGTTTTTAATCTTATTTTTCTGTTACTTGTACATCACAAATTTTTACATTTCCAGTGCTAGAGTTGTTTGTGTAAATGCTTTTGAGAAAATTATATTTCATTTTGGAAGGTTTACATAGTTATTTTTATACCTTTACCAGCCGGTGTATCTATCATACAAATATTATCCCGTATCCGGATACAACTCATATTTTACACGGCCATTTGATTTTACCATTTATTATTACTGCAACGTTTAAATATTATTATAAATTCCATTACATCAGCGTTGTATAAAAGCCGAATTTCATCGAATACCTTTTTTTTAATAAAACATTCGCGTGGAATTCCCCTGCGCTGAAAACGCGTGTTCGACAAATTAAAAAAAAAAGAGAGAAAACTGCGATTAACCGTTTCTCTAACGACAATTACATGTCCAATTCCTAAAAAAAATTACAAAAACGAAAGATGCATTAGCTTCCTTACTTTGCTCCCCTCTTTACAGCGTTAATCCTGACTTTTCCAATTATATGTGACGCATTGTCCTTTCAGTGGTATGACTCAAGCCGCGGTGAGAACCTGGGCAAACGGAGAAGATAAACGACTCGATGTACCATAAAAGAATCGACAGCGGCGCGGTCGATGCCGAAAGCCCGAGAGAGACTCGCGGAAGGGAATGGGTAAAGAAGTGGAAAGAAAGAAAGTAGTAGAGAGTAGAGAAAGAGGGAGAGAGAGAGAGAGAAAACGTGATTCTGGACCGTGCATCGTGAGATGCATCGAAGCGCGTCCGCAACCGATACTTACTCGCATCGATTTCACGCGAGCTTATCTCATCGATAACGGAATCCAGACGTACCGGACTTTCCGTACTCGTCTGCACTGTGTACGAAGGGAGGAATGAAAAAAATACCGTGACCCAATGTACCATATGTACACGTAGTTGGTGAAACGTTTCGTCGTTCTATATGCGATGGGAATCGCGGGATTGAGCGACAGGCGGATTCTCTCGGTCGTTGACGAGTGACACTGGTTTTGATCGATCACTGCCGCACAATCGGCGCAACAGGCAATTAATAATTCATTGCTTTTCCTACAGATACGAATATCGCTCGTTGCCCTGTCCGGCAGTCTTTGACAAAGTTACCGCGATTGTGTAGTTAAATGTGACGCATTTCAAAAGCATTTGAACGTGTAAATTCATTCTTTTTGGTATCGTGCTAATGTCAATAGCCCTGCCGAGTTTTTCTTTATACTGTTTAATGAATGCTTTTATTTATGAATGTGTTACGAGCAAAAAAGTTAAACATTACATATTCTCATTTTCTCTATATTTACGAACAAATTGAAGTAAAAAGATTTAAAAAATATTTATTTTAGGATTAAAAAAAAATATTTTTCTCTCATACCAGATGATAATTTTATTTTCTATTATGATTGCAAAAAAAATACAGATTGATATTATTTATTCAGGAGATCCTAAACTAACAGGAATTACCGACAATTGCAGATTGCCAATTTCTCCGAATTGGCTTTATAGATCACCAAATCCTTTTACACAATAAAAGTAGGCACAAAAAAAATACTGGCCACACTAAATTTGACGACAAAAATTTTTTCTTAAAATTTTAATTTCGAAATTTTTTGTCTTGGCACAAACAATTCACCTCACAGACATGTATTAATGTGTATACTTTAATCCCGGAAAAGGATTTTTGGAATCTGTAAAAGAGGAGAAAAGTAATTGTTATACAAAAAATACGACTTTAATTTTGGAAAATCTTTTTTGTTAGGTCTGAGTTTGCGAAATTTTGATCGAAGGCGATCAAAATTTCGCCAAACTCAGGATTGTTTGTGCATGTCATACGCTTCCGAGGAAGGTATCATTTAGTACGTACGATCTACAGAATTTCTACACTAAGGGAATTATAACCAGAGATGACACAGCTGTGAGAGCTGAAATAAAATGAACTTTTAATTTTTTTCCCCGGTTTTCTCGTAAAATTTAGTGTGGCCGGTATTTTTTCGAATCTCTAAAAGAGGAAAAAAGTAATTGTTAAACAAAAATTATGATTAGTCGGTAATACAAACGGCTTTAAGATCCCCTTAAGCGTTCTATAAAATCAAATCTTCTCAAGTGCTGAAAGCAATACATAAAATAAGAAAAATTAAGAATAAAATACATAAAATAAAAATAATAAGAAATTAACAAAAATGAAAATAAATACACTGAGTGTTTAATGGTATTTTTTGCTAATTAAATTTATTATGAAATAAGTACTCTTGAATACAGTTTTCCAGGAAGAGTTTTATTTAACAGCGCTATAATAGCGAAATAGTGATTCGGATGAAGTAAAAATGGTTACGGGGCATGTAAGATGGTTTTATTTGAGAGTCTCTGATCTGTATAAAAGAGCTCGACTCTTCTAGCGGCCACTGACCTTCATAGACGGGACGTAGTCCGCTCTTCTTATCAATTGTGTCATTATAAAGTTAACGATCTCGCTTGTAACAACGGCCGATCCGTTTTGAGAGACTCTATAATCTTGCAGTGTCTTTGTCCGAGCGTACTCGCTTGTGACGTTCGATTTCCCGCGAGAGCCGGAAGTCGCTATTGCCATTCAAAGACCTTGCCCCCCGGGTGCGGTACTCCAAGGTGTAATCAATTTTAAATCGTCCGTAATCAGTGGCGCCCTTCACGAAGTTAAAGTTTGCCTCTATTCGTGAAACGGTCCGAGTTTCTCGAAGAAAGCCATTCGCGACTTTTCAAATAATGGTGTTGCGAGGAAATGTGCCTTTATTCGTTACTATTATTGCTGTCGTTACTATTACAGGAAAATTCACAAAATACTTAAAAGCCTTTTAGCATTTCCTTCGTGCGATAAAACTGTTACCTTTCAGTAATGTCAGTGAAATAAAATATGATGCCATTCATTTAACGGGATCAAATTGACTTAGCTATAATACTTATCGAAATGCATCCGTATAGTGTAGGTCGAGAGTGAAATTGTGAACAGCGAGGTCGATTCTCGCGCACTCGACTGAATTCAAAGTCGTTCCCAGGATTTGCAAAATCTTTCCCACAGATTGTGACCGTAGTCACGTCGCTTTACAATAACTGGCTTTGCAAAAAGGAAAACTCGCTTCTGCGGCTACGAGAGTGAGACGCGATCTTGCTCCAGTTCTCAGAGACAAACCCAACTGTTTTCGGAACTAAACGATCCGAGTCCAGACCTATCCTGATCAATCTGTTTCGCACTTTGCAAGTTCTCACAGTTAATTTGGACACCTCGCTCTCTTCGAATTAACGTCCACACAACGATAATTCATCGACAATTGAGTTAACAATGGTCATCGAAGTTTTCGCATCAAATGTCGATTTTATCACTCCGCTAGATAAGAATCAGTTTCAATTGTCTCTTGAAAATGGGAGCTGCGGAGAAAATTTCCACAAAGATAGATATTGAATTATTGGCGGAAATATCTACTTGTAATAATCAGTTATGACGATCGATCTTAAGCGAAGAATCCAGGAACAGTTTTTAATCGTATAGATAATCTCGTTCATTGTCATATAATAATCGCTGTCGACAATTTTTAACTTGATTAAGTTAGAATTCTATGAAGTTTTCTTCAAGCTTTACAACGAAATTATTCAATGTGGATTTTATACAGTAAAATGTATAAGATGGATCACCATGTAGCATCTTTTTAAAAAGATTTCCATCTATTTTATAAAAATGATAAAAGGATCAACACATCCTTCAATAGTATAGCAGAAGTTAAAAGCTAGAGGATAAAATATCAAAAGAAGAGGACACTATTAATATTGTATGAAGAGAGATTATTCATCTAGCCTCTTAATATTAATAAACATCGTTCCTGTCTTTTCTCTTTAATCCTTTGTCCCTTTTTTTTATTCTTTAAACTTTATCCTTTATTCCTTAACGAACTTTCGACACGCGTTGCGTCGCGTTGATCTGCCTAGAAAATCCAAGAATAAAGAACAAGCAGCGAATTTCATTTTCCCGAGAGTTCTCGTTTCTCGTTTCTCTGCCTCCAGCATGCGAGAGTCTTGCACTTGGGAATTTCAACAATCTGCTGGTGCATCTTCCGGAGCACCGCCACACTGTGATGGTGTCTATTTGACGGCCGCGTTTTCACCGTGTATCCGTAAATTACATTTTGCGATGGTACCGCGCGCGATTATGCGCACGTAGTCCGACGTTACAAAGGCATATTCGGCCACTGCTATGTTGCTCTCGCAGGAATCGAGTACACGCGACGACAAAGCGTCGCATCGCGTCCTTGCTTACGTTTGCCTGCGTGCCTCATGTTCGCTCAGGACACATGTCAGAACGATAACATTCCGTAGATTCACGCGACGGATGAATACACATGTCATCCCTTCGTGAAAAGCGTCGAAACTATTCTACAGGATGCGAGATTTGCATCTACTCGAATCCTGTAAGAAAACAGGTATAACATCGCGCATAATGGTGATAGCGTACTAGACAAACAACCAATCAAAGGGTCCAAATATACTTTCTTATAAGTATATAACATTGCGCATACAATCTAAAAGATGTGGGTTTAACTGCACTATGCGTCTGCACTATGTATAATTATTTTCATCGTCTTGGTATTAATATTATCATAATATGGATTATAACCCCTGATGTTTATATCAGCAGCATCGTAGTGTTGATATAATTATGGAATTAACATTATGGGTTAATATTAATACCAACATAGTGAGAATTATTATATAGACATCGTATAGTGTTAAATTTATACTTTTTTTAAAGTGTATAGTAGCATACTATAACAGCCAATCAAATTTGAACCCAAATTTACTCTCCTACTGCGCATCCTACGGGAATGTTGCACCTGTCTTATTACATCATGCTCAAATCTGCGAACTCGAGATTCGCTTTTCACGCTTTTGCACACACTATCACGCGCCGCGCTGGGAAGAGGAACGCATCGATCTTCAAAACTCATAATACGAGGGATGAATTTACGCTGCGAGAGGAGCCGCTTTGATCGACTTGACGAGCGAGATACGAATCTTTAATCTGAATTTACGATTCGCGCAGCGACTAATGAAAGTCTGATGGTAGTGTTCATGTTAAGTCAAGAGTTTTTCAACGAAAACGCGGTTCGTGATGCCAGGAGCATGGTAAAAAGAAGTGCTCTGGTGCTAAGAGGACCAAAGTACCGAGATACTTATTTTGCATGCTAGAACTTGCGATGTAAAAAAAGAAGTTGTTTCGACTTGTTGATAGTGCATCAGGGTACTTGGCAAAACACGTTATGTTAGACCGGGAAACGCGCAAAGTGTCAATCAGCCAGACTTTAATAAACATTTTTTTGTTTCGAATTTTTATTTAAAATATTTAAATTAGTTGTTAGTATTTATTTAAGAGTTTTAGTAATTAACACTGAAACCGCCTATGATATTCGTTAGAATTGCTGAAGATGTCAATTTGTAATTTTCTTTCCTTATTTTTGTTCAGTGAAAAATTATTTAGATTTGATTTGCAAATTAATATGATTAGCGTAGCTAAAATGACAGCATTAGTGGTTTAAAATTAAACATTCTAAGTTTTTAAATGATTTTTGAGATAGGATAATGTTTAGAAAATTGGACGGTATTCATTGTTTAGATGTATATTTTCATCGTGTTATTCAAAATTCCTACATCGTCGCTCTTTAGAATATAGTAATGGTACTAAGTTATATATTTTGCAAGAGCACGTATCCGCCGATATATTCTGTCGAATTAAATATTTAAAAGACCGGAGTGCTGAATGTCTGAGCGCTGCATCTTTTTGCGGAATAAAAATATAGAGACCGTAAACGCGTAGAGTGAATATCTCACTACCTTAGGACTTTAACTTGGTTCTATTGTAAGCATACGTCATGATCAACAAGAAATAAGGAGATATACAGTTTCCTATTTTTCAAATGCTACGTTTGTGTGTTAAACAGATCTGATAAATTCTTATTTGCTATGTAATGTTAAACGAATAAATTTTGTAGAGTTGAGGAAATAAAATGGAAACAGAAGATCGAAACGCGGTTTGTGAGTGTGTATTATATGTTTTGTAATAGACATGTGTTCGAGCTCAAATTATGAGTTCTACTTTGCTTCTACTTTGGTTACTGATAAACTTTATACAGCAGTAATGTGCTGGTGCTTCATCATTTGCTTCATCATTTGCGTGTACTATTCAGTCACTCTCACAGTTTTTATTTTCGATCTTTACAGTGTTATATATTTTGCATTAAAAATTATTATTATTCGTCATTTAAAATCATACAAACTTACGTATACCTACACAGCTTAGTTAGATTTTATTTATTTTGATAACTATTATGAAGATTATGAAGATGAATAAATGATAGAAAAATAAAATTATGTTTAAATCATTGATTACATGGAGATGAGTCTCGAGAGAAGCGATCGCTTGTAAATAATATCAGAATTATCGCTTGCCATAAAATATTAGCGTAGAGTATAAATATTTTCGCGTAAAGTCTTAAAAGCACTCAAGGCGCTCGTTACGCAAATTTACGGGGTTAACGTTCGCCGATCTTCTTGCCGTACCGTTTTCCACTTTGATCTCGAATTATTTGCGTCTCGCGATGCGCACGTGTGAACGCTAATGTAGCTAATTGCACGTGTGTGTGTGTGCCTGCGTGTATACATATTTGAAAGTCCGGAAGATTACAGGATTCTCGGAATTAGACGCCACCGGCACAGGATACGCGCCGTTGTACCACAGTCTCTCGCTGGCTTTGCGCACCGCATACTCAATCGAGCGACGAGGAGAGTTACAGGGCCCTCAGGAAAGTCCTCTTCCCGGAGAAAGAAATGACGATGGGCGACCCCGCGGGGATAAGCGGGTTTCTCCACATGCGCCCCGAATATTATCCTCGAATCTTATCCGCTTCTGTGAGCGTGTGGTGTGACCACGATAAAGTACCGCCCCGTGCACTTCTCTCTCAACATTATGAATTTATTCATAGCCGCGTGCGCGCGAATGCAAGCGTACACGTACATACCGTATACCGTACGGCTGCGCTGACGCGACAGTCGCCTGGAAATGCGACCGACTGATCCACATGCGGTATCAATCACGAGACGCATTTGCAATTGAAATTATTCCCTCGGCACGATTGCCATCCGCACCCTCGGCAAAAACTCAAATTTCGATCGGTCATCATGCGCCGATAAAAATTAAATATTTCGGCATCGATATAGCGTGAAGCGCATTTCGACGAGAAATGTGAAACGCGCGGTGCAAAATGCGAATTTTATCTTTTTCAATCAAGCCCACTGATTTAGTCGAATGAACATTGAATCCAATTCGCAAAGAACTATATTCGCCGAAGACCTCCTACCATCGCGAATCGTGTACGGAGCAACTGGCGGAACTCGCGCGAGCTGCAAATTCGGCAAACGCTTCGTCTTTTTACAAAAATTCTTCCTCGTCGTGCTTTACCCGCAGATTTATAAAGCAAACGGTGCACTCCTTGCGCGCATCTGGCAGACCCGAGGTTTCGCGAGATTTCGTTTCGCGAGCGTGCACGGCGACACATGGTTTCTGTAATTTTCGTACAACTTGTCTTATTTTAGACGATTTTTGCGTCCTCTCTACTTGACCGGTAATACATTCCCAAAATTGAATTTTGTACGTACGCACTGTGTTAAAAAATTTATTAAATCCATATATCTTAAGTTAAATAACATTTTATTATTTTTAACTTCCATCTATGTCAAAGTGTATTATTTTAATTAAGTATTATTTTAACTAAGTAAGAGAAGCGCCAATTATAGTTCAACTTAGATTGTAATAATAACTTTATATGTATAATTTATTTTAAATGAATTTACTTCAGATATATATATATAATTTTACATATATCAGATAGATATACATAAAATTATTATTACAATATTTAAGTTGGACTACAATTGGTGGATATATATATATATACATACAGGGTGTCTCGAAAATTTTTACCAATCGCTTTTGTGTACAGCGGATTAAACTGAGTCGAAAAGTCCTGTACCATTTTGTAATTTTTGCAATAGTTAACAAGATATTAATTACTAAAAATTGCAAAATATTGGTCTTGGATAACTTTTTACTCAAATAGTATCAACTTTACAGAAAAGCCGCAAGAGACAAAAATCATTAATTTTCTTCTCATAAAGTTCTGAGAATTTTTTCAGAATTTTTCAAAATTTTTTAATGCTATATTTTCTCAAGTTTGTAAAAATAAGAAAATGCAGTACTAAAAAGTTTATAAAAAATTCTGAAAAAATTTTCAAAACTTTATGAAAAGAAAATTAATGATTTTTGTCTCTTGCAGCTTTTCTATAAAGTTGATACTATTTAAGTATATACAATATATGAGACTGCGCACCGATATCTATTATAGTTGATTTATTCATGTATATAGCGGTCTGTTTCTAATTTATTATTATATTAGTACAAGATGTATAGTTAAAAAACTAACTATACCTAATCAATCCATTTCTGTCGAATCAAGCGAATTATTTAATGTCTAAATAAACAACATTCACATTAACGCATTTAATAAATAATACATTTTTTAATTTTTTAATTAATTTAATATATTTCTCGAGTTAAATTAAACTTCCTTATTTTAGTTAAATTGCCGACATGTTGAATATACAAAAAGAATGTTTTGCTGAAATTTAACTACACCGAGAAAAATTTCTGATTGAAAATGAGCCAACAGTAGATTCTGATTATATGGATCATAATTGGACATCTAGTTATCTCGACTAGAATTCTGATTCATATGAGCTCTGCTGGCTCGTTTATTTTTAATTAGAAATTTTTCTCAGTGTAGGTGTAGATTTGAAAAACCATTTTTGCGTTTAAACTTGGCTAACTAGTATTCGATCGTTTTTTATTCATGATAGTTTCTCGAAATTTCAAAGGTAATTACATTGTACTACATTTTAGTTTTTTTTCCAAAATAAAGTACAGGGATTTGTTCTAGAAACTTAAAAGTACGTTCATGAATTTTTAGAGATTTTTTTGAATCACTTTAAATGCATGAAAAAGTGATTGGACGTGAATATCCAGATAAAATGCCAATTTTTATTGTACCATAAGAAATAATTTTGTTTAGACCATAAAAATAATTATTTAGGATGCTCAAGCTGATTGATGGGAATTATGTCAAAACTTTTTATAACATCGCCTATTATGTGCTTGGATGTCTGTCTACATAATTATTTTGATAAGTTTAATAAAATCTATATCTACCTGAATGTTTACGTACTTCAACAAAATTCTGCGTAAGAGTGGCGAAACTGTAGGAATAATTAAAAATTACGTAATGTCAAATTAGACATAATTTGACATTACGAATTTAACAGTGTTTCCTCTTCATTGTGTTTTCGTACGATAGGGAATATTATGAGTAATATTTGTTACGGATTTGAAACAGTGGGTAGTCTCGGGAAACCAAATATTTATCCGGCACGCAAATAGCATTTCGGTGACTTATACATGTTCCATTAATTTCCCGAAAACACGTAATGTGGTGAGCTCTAATTAAATCAGTAAACCGCATCATTCCATTACATAAATAATGGACGTACTAACAGGGAAAATGCTTTAGGGAACTGTGAATAATGTATTTCGCAAACTTATAAAGATGTTATCTGGCAGAACTGTATAAAAATTTAAAATATCAAACGGTTAGAAAATTGCGTTCGATTATTCGGTGATGATTACAGCCCACCGACTCTTCGGATCCGACAGTTTTCACTTCGGTGAAAACACCGTCGAGAGTCCTGTTGAAACGAAAAACGCGTTCGAAAGGAATATCTACTTATCGCTTAACTGGAACGGGGAAATCTGCGGCCGACAGTGACGAATTTCGTCGTCGAATATTAATCCCCTTCGACTTATCGGCGCGGCTATTTTCCGCACCGGGGGGCCGGGCAGTCTCGTTACCTCTGAAATATCGATACCAGACGCACGCCACCCATTGTAAACGAGGTTTTCCCTCAAGGAAACGGGCAGAAAAAAGGGAAGAAAATTTAAAATACCGGAAAGGACGCGTAGAAGCGAGCACATTAATGGATGCTTTGAAGCATCACGACGTTCACGCTTGCAGCGAGCACGTCGCGGATGAATAATAACTCGACTACCTAATCGACACTCTCCAGTCATTTTTCGTTTATTCACACGTACGTCACTTCGCGTAAACAGCTTCAGGTTTATATCCTTCAGGGCAGCCCAAATAGGTCTGTAGCTTCTATCGGCTATGCTTTACAATGCATGCTTTACAATGCATGCTCGACAAATAACGTTTACCATATTTCGTAGTGTGTCGCATTCTGCATCTCGTGATGTTTTTCATGAATAACTTTAGCGTCGTAAAATGATGGAAGCTGTTTAAAAATAAACAACTAATTTAATCCCCAACTTTATTAAATTAATTCTACAATAGTGTAGGATAGACCGAAGCGAATGAATATAAATTTTTAGATAATTAGTCGTTTAGCATTAATTTTGTCTTTTTTTGTTTCAAATGTGTGTGTGAGAGCTGTTTTATCATACTAGTTACTTCTGCGCGCTTCCTCTGTACCAGAAAACAATAAATAATAGTTTTTTATTGCATGTGATGCAATATCAGTCGACGATACATGGGAGAGTATTTTCTTTTAAAATTTACCCTGAGAGAGAGAAGAGAGAAAATATGGTAATTGTGATACAATACAATATTTTAAAGATTTTTACCGTGTACTTTTAGTAAAATTCATTAAACTTATTTTAGACCTTGTTGTAGTTTTATTAATGAATGAGAGAGATTTTCATTAAAATTTTTCGAAATACAATGTTGTTCCACGACTATTATATTTTCAGAATAAACTCTAAGAAAAAATTCTCTCTGTGTTTAAATACAGAGATTATGCGATTGACACAAAGAGAATATTTTTCTCTCACATAAAATTATAATTCCAAAAAATCACGAACTTTGTGACAAAAAAAGTATGTTGAAACTCATGCAAATGCTTTTGTAGTGTATAGTTTACTAAACAGTGTCTAGTAAACTGATAATTTATATTTCACCTCTCAATTTTGGAGTAAATCGAAGAATTTCCTCTTGATTTTTTCGCCGTTCCATAAGAAATATCACATTTATTATTTTATTATATGAAACTTAAGCCAATGTTGTAAAAATTGAGAATTTATAATAAAATTTAATATAAAAATTTGTTTTTGATTACCCCCCAATGAATAAAAATTGATTTCGATTCAACTTGATCTGCCCTAAGCGTAGTTATAAGTGGTTGTAGTCGTAAAAATTGATCAATCATAGTCGAATATGAGGAAGAATATTTGATTGTGATTGATCAATTCTCACAACTACAACCATTTTCAGCTACTTTTACACAATTATAGAATTAACTTTAAATGCTTTGCAAAGTTTAAAAAAAGTTTCGTAAAGTGTTAAAAGAAGACTAATTAAATCAGTGCCATGATACAGAGTACCTATTTTGCTTGGCCGTTGAAAGCTTAATTGATCATTCGCGAAGAGCAAGAACGCCGATTCTCTGTGTTAGGAAATTGCCTGCCTGCATGCTTGCTGCTTCACTCGTCTACCGATTGGCTGGTGGCGGCTTCGTCACGCTTTAACACGCTCGGAATTATTCATGTCACGTAGCTCGCGCTATATATGGTATTGACTGCATGGCCCTTCGTCACATTGAATAAAAAAGAGAAACGGTAGGATCAAAAAAAAAAAAAAAAAACAATACAAGCGCAAAGTCGTCTTTAAGCTCGCTGGAGCTCTGTAAGCCTACCGAGTCCAAAGCGTCATACTGCATCACATCGATTATATATAAAAAACAGAGAGAAAAAGGACTATTTAAAATATCATATAATTAGATATATTTAATTATAATATCAATATAATTGTCACGCTAAAAGAGATTAAGGGAATACTGCAACAGATTCGATCCAATTGACAAAGACAACCGTCAAATGACTAACAATTCGCGAAGCGCAAATACGATACGAGCTCGTTACACGATATGTATTCGCCGAAATCCGTTGTTTAATCGTCGCGTTATTTATTGCGAACAGCAGATCCGATGATCATGTTGTCATAGCGACAAATCGTTCGCTCCGATAGCCTTGAAATCGCCAGTTTATGCCGGATATTTCGTACCGAATCGCTTCGAACAATCGCGTCGTTTTAGAACGATTGTTTCAACGTCGATTTTTATCCGCCCGTTTCGTCGACGGGCTTTACTCGTCACTTGTATTACTGGGATGCCAACATTAGCCGACGTCCGCAATGAGTTATTTAATGCTAGGCATTGTAACGTTAATGCTGAACGCTACACAGCACGTAGCAAGAAGCACAATAGCTTCCCTCGGGAACGAGATTGTTCCCGCTGACTATGAAAAGGGATTATACGTTATATTTCGAAACTCTGGAATTCGCGTAGCACATCTTTCGCTTGCGTCGGCTAATTGCGACGTGCAAGATGTGCCAGAATCATCGCATTCTCTTTCGTAATTCTCTGTATAATCTAAATGTAACGTTAGCCGTTTCAGGATCAAGACAGTAACCGTTTCTTATTTGTGAGTGACTGCGCTGAGAAAAATTTCCAATTAAAAATAAACCAGAAGATTCTAATTATATTAGTCGGAATTCTAGTTATTTCTCTCTCTCTCTCTCTCTCTCTCTCTCTCTGAAGTAGAATTAGTATATACTCAGATTCAACCAGAAAATTTTGATTTGTCCATTTTCAACCGGAATTCCAACAAAGTTTTTTTTTTCAATGTAAAAATTAAACAAAAATTTCATAGAATTGAGCGTCGACTGTTGCGTTGGATAACAAACTTTCTCGCGCGATTAATGCCGAAGTAAACTTCGGCTTAATAGAAAGTTATTACTTTCGCTTAAAAGAGGAGCTAGTTTAATTATTATTTAATTACCGAGAATCTCCGACGCGCAGGTGACGTACGTACAAAATTTTTATTTGGGAACGCTCGACAAATTCTATGTATTTGTCAAAGAATTCGTAACTGGAAGGAAGTGTGGTGCTCTTGGGGCAGTTTCTGTAGGTACAGAGTGAACAAGCGGTTCTAACAAAGTTTCCAAGGATGAACTCAGGAGTGTGAGAGATTCCAGAACGAAATACTGCCGTACGCGCTGTCGCGTCGACTCCTCCAGGCTCTTCTGTCCGCTTGATGCACGACATTCACGGGACCGACATACCAATTGGGGAATACAAACTTTATTAGAAAAAATGTGTATGAAAGAAACTATTTATATTCTCAATTTATATGCTTACACAAAAAACACTATTTGTATTTCTAACATAGAATTACAACAATGTAAATATTTTAATATCTTCGGTGTGCAATACAGGGTGGGCCATCTATTGGTACGTTTTTAAAAATGCGATCAAATGAGCATACATTGATATTTTATTAGTATATTTTTACTATAATTATAATATCTTCGGTAATAACGTTCGCCATTAGTAAATGTATCGTGACATATACTAATAATTGTGTTACACAAACTCCATTTTAAAGGTAATATTTTGCTAGCGAATTGGCGAATACAATCGAGAAAGAAGAGAGAAAGAAAGAGAGAAAAACGGAGAGAAACGTGATCCGAAATGAACGAGTTGATAAAACTTAATGATCATTTCAATAATGAATGATTTTCGCAATGCACGACCAGCTGTCATTATTTTCGTAAAAATACACGAATCGTTCATCGAAAATTATAATATTGAATCGAAATCGGCAAGCGTAAGTACGATGCAAATGCGCGAAAAAGTGATTTTCGAGTGTTTTTGTTCATTTGTAATACAGTAATTACTCTTGCCATATATGGTTATTGATACGTTTATTTGCTCATTTTTTTTTACGCAATAATTAGTTATCGATTTGAATTACCGAGAGAAAACATCACAAGCGTAAAATCAAATTTCGCGCATGGGATATCCGAGGAAGCAGAGAAAAAATATATTCTTTTCAACTGAGAATGTTGTCCCTTAGATTGAAGTTTTGTCTTTTCGCGTAAATCTCTTCTATTACTCAAATTACTGTCGACTTCGTGTTCTCTCATGTTCTTTCTAGCTCAAGCATTTTTCTACCATAATAATGTCCCCCGTATCCGCGGCTCTCTAACACCCCGTGAGAAACGTTACGCAATTCTCGCCGATGTTTAATTCCGCCGCGACCTTCCGCTTTCCGTGTCTCTTAAAACTTTGGTTTTAATTAAAGTTTGTTCTATCTGTTACTCGCTTGTTTGAATCATTGCGGACTTACTTTCATTTCCGCCTCGTCGTTGACTGCTAAAGTTTTTTTTACCGACACGTATACCTTTTTTCCGTTGGGTATAAGCTAATCCTAACTCTTTTCGACGTTTTGTGTTCCCCGGAATATTTAGCACAAAAGCGCTTTATGAAATACAGTACATTCGCATATTTGTTGACCGGATTATAACTTCTGTCAGACATATTTCGGTATTGGCCATCACTTGGTCGACAATAATCTCATTTGATATACGATCGTTAATCGATAGTCCGCCAAACGCGTATCTCTCAATATTTGCCAAAAATATTTTTGATCATGTTTTGGAACAGGCTATTATTCGCGATTGTATTTACCCGTACGATTCTATGTTAAACATTGATTCAAATTCAATGATGATTCTTTTTAGAGAATTATATTACAGTATTACAGAAACACAAAGTATCAGTTTGGAAAATCGTAAAACGAACTCGTAACGAATTCAACAGGCACAGATATAAATTCGAAAGTATATTATATGTTTAAAGCAGAAGCAGAACATTAAGAGAAGACACGTAATTACAATCTCATCATACAATATTTTGCACAATAAAACTTGCACGCAACGCGATGTATTTCTTCGTCGAATTAAGTAGCAGAACATTTCATTAATTTTTTCTTTCATGAAATTATAATCTCGTATTTGAAAGACGCTTTTAAAAGTATGTCGCTACGAATCTCGTATTAGTATCAGCAATGTGCAGTTATAAATTGGAGTTATAAATAAATAGAAAAAAACACCACCTTTGCTTAATGTAACGTCATATGCCGCGTGTAAAGATTTTCTCCGTTTTTACAGGTGTATACCGGTACAAAATGACATTTGTCGAAGCGATAGGGAGGCAAAAAAAGAAGGGAAATATATGAGCGTGATAATCGTCGACAATTACTGTCAATGTGGCAGCTAGTACATACAGCAAGAATTACGTACGGCCGATAGGCCGTCGCATTTATAAACGTCGAGTGGTGTGTAATGAAAAAGGAGGATGGGGTAGCGTTCGTTCACGGATAGGAGAACAGGGAACGCAGTAAGCGGAAAAGAGCGAGTAAAATGAACCATGAAATTAACGAATGGGAGCCCGAACTCATATCCGCGCGTCCCATTTTGCCGGCCAATTAATTATTTAAAGCGCCCGAGCCTGGAAACGCAACGCGGTCCTGTTGATACTCATATTAACGCTCGCAAGATGGATGACAAAATAACCCGCGCCTCTCACGTTCGACCCCCTTTTGCAAGCACGAGTTTCGCGCTCATCCAAAGGTATATGCACAGCCAAGGGATATTTGCAGAGATGCCCCAGGCTTCCTTTCTTTTACGGATATTCTGGTTCTGTGACCCGCAGATTCTGATTCGCTTTTGAATTCACAAAGAAAGGAAGATATGCGTAGATCGGACATACTAATACATATATTTTTTACGTAAATATTATACGCAATATATTACGCATATACATAAATATTATATGTAAATATTAACTGTACTTTCAGTAGCAAAGTATATTTGTGTCGATTTATGTCTATGAGAATCTAAAAATCTTAGTCAAATAGCTCAAAGCGCAGTGTGGTTAAAAGTAGGGATTTCTCCTTAACGTAGGGAAGTTTCAATCCTTACATTTTAGTCTTTTTTAACTTAAAATTCCCTATGTTAAGGAGAAATCCCTACTTTTAACCACACTGGTCAAAGCTGTCTTTAACGATCTAAATTTACTTTTTTCGAAATATTCATTAGCTACAGAAATGGAAGAGGAAAATTTTTGTTCATTTTTTTTGTACTCTCCTAGCTGCTCTGTGAAGATATTTACTTGAACACTCATAAGTGAAAGGAAATCCGTGGGAATGTGACACTGAATAGGCAGAATTAATGGAAATGACGGATTCGAGCGTAATAACCGAGAGCTTTTGACCACCAGGTTGCTACTCTCAGCTGCATTGAACGCGTACAAGCATTGAACGCTGCTTGGATTATCATGTGCTTTCGTACTTGCTATATATTAATAAGACCGACATTCCCATAGAAATATTACATTTATTCTCGAATTATATAATCCTAATATATGAATATCTAGAAGCCATGTACTTGTTCTAAAAGTTCTTTAGTTCTCTAAAAATTCTTTAAAATTTTAGAAAAGATTAGAAAATATTGTGGTAAAATAAATATAAATATAAATAAATATTATAGTAAATATTATGGTATTATGGTATATAATATATTATAATCTTGCATGTGTAATGAAATATTTGGCTATAATTACATTTATTTCATATCTTTTTGAAGAAGATTGAAGAATATATCCAATATCTTTTTTATGTAATTGGCGTATATTTTTTCTTTTTTTAAAAAGGTTTTTTTTTTAGATTTAAATATTTTAGACATTATTTATGATGATAAATATATACATGATCTTAGGATTTAACGGATAAATTATGGGAGTATATTCTACAAATAGAAATAAGAAAACAATGTCATAAATCATGAAGTTCAGCTTCTTCTTCTCAATCCGTCAACTCTTGTCAGAAACGTGGTGACCTTTTCTGTATGTATCCACTGATAGATGAGATCTGTAGTTTTTAAGGCTGGATTTGAACAGCCATATCAAAAGAGGTTGTCAAAAATAGTTTCGATGGTTTGCCATTGCCTTTCGAGAGGTGACGATCAAATAAAATTTAATACGTGTGTTTTGGGTAGATTTAAATTCGGATCTTTGACACAGAGAACAGCAGCTTTACGCCACGTTCGCCATATTGTTTGATTAGAAATGCTTTATTGCAAAGTTATTACAAAGTAAATAAACAAATATTGAAACGAAATATGAAATAGGAAACAGATTGCGTAGAATATGAAAGTGTATATTTACGGAAAGGTCAAATATGTTTATCTCGTATGCATATTCATCATATTTACTATGTTTAAATAATTCAATATCATTTCAATCTGCGTGAATAATATGATATTCATTTAATCTTGAGACACCGGATACGTTCGAAAAGAATAGATTTCCATTAATAAATTTTGTCGTAAGATAGTAACTGCCATCAAAATGTCACCAATATCCGTTTTAATATTCGTTTAATAACTTTACAACAAAGTATTTCTAGCCAAATATATATATACTATATATATACATAAATATATATATACTATATATATATACATATATGTAACATTTTGTTTCTTATTTTCATTTATGGAATATGCTTTCGCAGTGATTCGTTGAATCCTAAGATACTCTGTATATATAATTATGTTTACAGATATAGATAATAAATAATTTTGATTGATATAATTATTCTGGTAAAAATAATAATTCTAGTAGATTTTATTAGAAATATTGTATCAACCACAGAATTCCGATCATCTCAACTAGAATTCTAATAAACTTAA